>NC_061089.1:11802030-11814530 GCF_015104395.2 Macrobrachium nipponense
TTCTGGTCCCATTTCTATCCCCAACTGTTTCCTCACCGTTGCGAATTTCTGATTCCCATTAACCATTCAGCTTCTTGCGTCATTCCGTCCTGCCCTCCTCTGGCATAGTCCTCGGATAGCATCCCCCCGTTTGCTTCTTTTACTAAAGTATAAGTTAGTTTCCATTTTGTGCCCTAAAATTCTTCCTTACTTTCTTTCTCTTTGAACGTATTTCCTGCTATCAGTTTTTCTCTCTCTTGCGCTTGGTTCTAAATGCACTCGTTTTGCAACTGTATATCACTTTCACATTGATTTGAAACCTTTCACAGAATCGTTTTATTAGTGAAGTAAGTTCCGTCTCCTAAGATAATTCCATTCCTTTTCAGTGACGTCCTTTTAACATATCAAACTATCTATGTTCCCATTTGTTACCCATTTTAATTTTAAGTCATGTCTCATGTACTGCATGTTTACATTTATCTTGGCTCTTTAGGGTTTCCACTTTGTATTTCTTCTGTTAAATGTCGTTCATTAACTCTTCCAACGCTTACCAAGTTGATAATTTATGATGATATATTTTCGTCGTTGCCTTATCTTCTAAGACAGGGGTTCACAGGATGGTTTATAGGGGTACTTGGATCGCTGACGAAAAATATCTTAAAATATGCAGAGAGAGAGAGAGAGAGAGAGAGATAAAAGAAAAACGGTTAGAGAAACAAAAGAAGAGAGAGTGATTGTGTGTGACTGAAACGTGCGCCATATCATGTCGTTTTACGTTCTAACAGCAGCTTCCCAATAAAGTCCATTATCTATTGCTTGGTAATGAAGTAAATACTGTTTCACTCCTGCACCTATGTGTAGTACCCTTGTAAAATGCTTGTAATATTCATGATTCTGCTTAATAAAGTCTTTATAATATAAAATCATTTAATAATATCCTTCCCAGTGCCACTGTGTATTGAGTTTGTCTATATATTACTATTATGTTCGGTGCCAGGTAACTGAGGGTTAGGGTAGATGGTCTTATAACTTGGGGGGTACTTAAGGGGAAAAAGGTTGAGAAATGTTCTAAAAGGAAGACTGCAACTCCCCCCCAAAAAAGTCCTGATGATCGAATCCAGAATCTGACATTATCAATGAAACTGCGAGAATCAACAGACTAGTGAAGCCTCACGCAAGATCCATCTAGCTACAGTTCAGAATGCTCAACACTGCGTTCATACGTCTGGTCGCGAAGATAGTGGGGATGAAATGAATGGTTTTTGGGTAAGATTGTTAAAACGCCGGATCTCGGAGAAGATTTTCGCGATCGGTACTTGCCGGAAAAATAATCGGGCCAGAATCTTTTCCTTAATCTTAACATAAATCAAGCACTGATTCAGAGCATGTTTTTTCATATATGTAGGGTGTGAACACCAATAGAATCTCAGCTTGCAAAATTGAACAGCGATGATAAAAATTCTGTAACTGTAATGCTTCATGATGATACGGCACAAATTAGAAAACAGAAAATCATGCACGCGGTTAAAAAGCAGTTTCTTTGGTTAATTTTGAGCATTATACGGAGTTTTCCCGGAACCATATAAATGTGAAAACAAAAACTGATCAAGGAAAAATTAAAGGCACGGCTATTCAATAGCAGTCGTAAGATGGATGAAATAATAGACGACGATCCTGAATATATGCTACATTTTCTTTCTCTTTGACCTTCACTCTAACTTTTCTTGACCACAAAACATTCTCTTACCGTTGGAATATCTACGGGATTATTAACCCTTTATCAACCTTCCCATTATTTCACGCTTTATCACTCCTCCTTGACTGAAATTTCAAGAGACTTTCTTCGTCTGGCGAAATATTTCCAACCAGAACAGAAACAAAAATGAGGCCATTACTCAGCCATCCCTGATAAAAATAAAATGGATCTTGCCATGAAAGATAGAACGCAATAATTCTGGCGCTATTATGTATGGTCGAGTCAATTTTGTCTTCAAGATTCCTTATACTAATCGAAATATATATCTATATGTACCAAATCCAGTCATCTGTACAGATACATACGTTAAACTATCATACATGAAGAAGTCGTATGGATTTTATGGTATATATAATATATATATATATTATATGAAATATATATATATATATATATATAGATATATGATATATCTATAATACTGCATATATATATATCTATATATATACACTATTATTTAAACAATGAATAAGAAACTCGGAACAATATTGAATATAATATTCGAAGTTTTTGCTCGAAATGTAAAATAGCTGACAAGCCGCCCTTTCCCTAACGAGTCAATACCAAGCCGATTCTCGGAAAATCAACTTACATTATAGTTTATTCCCAGCTTACGTTATGTCCTTTGTTCTTAAAATAACTACTTTTCCGCTTTTCAAGCAACCTCAGTATTACAAATGTTTTCTTCATTTACTTCGTACCTTCTCTTGGTATTCCTATTTTCACAGTTTTCTTCAATTACTTCGTACCTTCTTTTGGTATTCCTATATTCACACATTCCAATTCAAAGCACTGGAATTGATAAAACTTTATTTTTCCTATAATGCAATTTTGGCCCAATCTACACAGAAAAAATTAAAACTGTCATTAAGAACAAGTATATAAGCCTACAACACCTGAGTTACCAAAAACCTTTATGGTTAACTTGGGCAAAGTCAGCACCAGAATCAATTTAAACAAGCCTGACTAACATAATTACCACCAACCGTTTTCATTAGGCATCAGAGCGGACAAAAATAAAAGTCCTAGATTCATGGTGTATCTATAACTATCCTGCTTTTGTTGTGTTATAGGCACTTAACCGAATACATGTTAAATATGACGAAGTTAGCAGAGGGCGACTTCATATACTTTTAAAAATTATGGAGGAATCATATCTGATTCCTTTCTTTCAATATACTTTAAATGGAAAACACATACTTGGTGATGAGTGGCTTAAGAAGACATTGTCAGAGAAAGGTTCTTCAGACACTGACTGTTTAACCTTAAAGGCCTCATGAAATAGACTGTTTTGCACTTATGAATGGCAACGAGTTTCTCATCATTGTCCAACAATATGAAGTTGTTCAATTTGGTCAGCCAAAGATTTCGAGTAGTAGTAGAAGGGGTCAAAAAGCTTGTAGACATTTGTTTCGACTATGTCTGAAATATCAGATGAACAAGACCAGTGTACAATCAGATATATGCTTGGACTTGGCGGTAATAGGACGACTAGGAAAAAATCAAGATTTGACCTTGCTATGCTAACCAGGAGCAGGAGGTGAAAGCTATTCTCTGAGATTTATACTAAAATCTCCAGTGACTATAAGACTGAATGGTCACTGTTAAGACTGCAGTGACTAGAAATGTGCAGTATCGTAAAATTTATTTTCAAGACAATTCGGGAAAAATTTCGAACCAGCCGGATTCACGATATCGTTAACAATATCTGGGAAGCGCTGCTTCATAGCAAACACCAGTATCTTGTAAGTTACCTGAAAGCAGCGGTCGGCGTTCCTGTTTTTTAATTAATGTCAGCTCAATCTTTCCTCTGATACAAACTCATCCTACACTAGAAATAAGCAATTTAGTCTGAAAGAAAAAAATGTTGCAAAGCTATGAGTAAAAGGTGCTAACTGAATTGCTACACACATTCAATTTTGTCTTATAAAGAAAGATACTCTTTAATGAAACTATTTTGGCATAAGACTGTAAAATGCTTTTGAGTTACCTCACTGAATTTTACGGTAACCTCAGCATACTTTGATACAGACGAAGGGAGAAAGATGGGAAGCGTTGTCTATGATCAGCTCTTGTGAAAGTGACTTCGTAGACGCAATAAGAGTATGGGGGAATGGGTTAGCATCTTGCATACCAAGCCATTATATCAATTACAGTGTTCTTCAATCCAAACATTGTTATTAATCCTATCCTGATATCAAAGACGAATTTGTGCTCTCTCTCTCTCTCTCTCTCTCTCTCTCTCTCTCTCTCTCTCTCTCTCTCTCTTTATTTTGTATAAGGGCCTATCCATTTACGTAGATTTAAATATATTTACGAATGGTTTGTAAGCAAAGTTGAACTCTCTCTCTCTCTCTCTTCTCTCTCTCTCTCTCTCTCTCTCTCTCGCCCGCCTTATAGCACTATTTGCATAAGGTTCTATCCCTTCAGGTAGATTAAATGTATCTATGATTATTTCTCTCTCTCTCTCTCTCTCTCTAATCTCTCTCTCTCTCTCTCTCGCTCTCTCTCTCTCTCTCTCTCTGCTCTCTCTCTCTAATCTCTCAGTATTTTGTTAGGGCCTATCCATTTACGTAGATTTAATATATTTACGAATGGTTGTAATAAGCAAAGTGCCACCCTCTCTCTCTCTCTCTCTCTCTCTCTCTCTCTCTCTCTCTCTCTCTCTCGCCTTATAGCACTATTTTGCATAAGGTCCTATCCCTTCAGGTAGATTTAAATGTATCTACGAATGATTATTTCTCTCTCTCTCTCTCTCTCTCTCTCTCTCTCTCTCTCTCTCTCTCTCTCTCTATAGCACTATTTTGCATAAGGTTCCTATCCTTCAGGTTAGATTTAAATGTATCTACGAATGATTATTTCTCTCTCTCTCTCTCTCTCTCTCTCTCTCTCTCTCTCTCTCTCCTTATAGCACTATTTTGCATAAGGTCCTATCCCTTCAGGTAGATTTAAATGTATCTACGAATGATTATCTCTCTCTCTCTCTCTCTCTCTCTCTCTCTTACTCTTCACCTTGTACGTTTGGCAATTTTATTTCATCTATCTCGCTGTCTCATAAAGCAAACGTTACATGCTGAAATAGTAATATGTAAAGATTTAAAGGACCGTTGCTACCTCTCATGACGATTTTCAATAAATATGTTATTTGTATTGCTCTTCTATTCTACTCTTATCTGGTGATGGTTGAAGAGAAAATGTAACAGTACTAGAATGATCCATGTACTCTCTCTCTCTCTCTCTCTCTCTCTCTCTCTCTCTCTCTCTCTCTCTCTCTCTCTCTCTCTCTCTCTCTATCGATGATCAACAACATCATCATAAAAGAATTATCGATAAAATCCTTTTTTTTTATATTTTCGACCAATTGAAAATAGTAAGGCCAACCGTTTTTGTGGCTTCAAAATACCATTCTTTCAGTTTCCTGGTGCACGTTCTCTTTTTAGTTAAAAACGATTTTTTTTTTTACTTATACTTCTTGATACAGTGCTGGCGAGGAAAAATGGTGTACTTCATTTATGAATAAAAAAAATCGAAACATGTAACTGTGCAGAATTTCTGCCTCATTACCTTTCACGTTGCCAAGGAGATTGAAACCGAGTTTTCGAGGGAAACACAGCCAGCTATCGACTGCAGAGCAAATATCTTTAAGTAGGATGAAATCAGGCCGTTCACAATGCGTTATTTCGATTTCTTTTTTTATTCATAAATTAAGTACTCCATTTTTCCTCGCCAACACTGTGTCCAGAAGTTAAAGTGAAAAAAATCTTCCTTTTTAACTAAAAATAAAAACGTGCACCAGAAAATCGAAAGAATGGTATTTTGAAGCCACAAAAGCGGTTAGCCTTACTATTTTCAATGGGTCGAAAACATAAATAAAGCAACTAGACTCAGACTGGGTATGTGAGGATGTGTCAATTGAGTTTAAAAGAAAATAGAATCAATTCTAAATCAATTTCTTTACACGCAATGGTGTAAGTCATAAGATACGAGGCAGAGTAATAAATAGTCTATATTCTTTACTCTAACAGTAATGGTGACGGGAACATCCGTAGTTTTAAAAGAATAGATCCTATCTCAAGGCCAAAAGAGAGAAAATCAACTCATAACCGCTTATTAAATTTGGCGTATTCAAGGCGAAATGATATTCCCTCGTGAACTACAGTTCATTACATACAAGATAAAAATGGGGATGCTAAAATAAAAAAGAAAATAATACGAATCTTGAGATTTCTTCTGTATTTCTAATTACTGCTATGGCTGGTGAAGGTACAATATATCTTGAACTGGAACAGTGGGAAATGAGAGAGAGGTTTTTGAAAACATTTCTCCACCTGAAGCGGCCTTAGTTCGAGACTTGAAAGGAATTCCTTGAAGGTTCCTGGATTCACGCTCGGGGAAATCATTGTTGAAAGAGAGAGATGAAATGGGAGGGTATCCACAAGAGACTGACAATCGAGTTTGTGTGTTTTCAAGATATATGTTTAGAACCTTTCTGAATTTACCGAAGGCAGAGAAATCTCACAAAGAATTCGAACCCTTGCGAGGCCCTTTGCCAAACTTGACACGTAACAGGTTTGGTGAAATAATCTTAGCGCCGAGGCGCTCAGCCACTTTATAACTGGAAGCACTTCAAAAAAACACAAACTAAATTTTTTTTAAAAATCTATTTTCTGTATATATGTACAGTGCTGTAGGAAACTCTCAGCCACGGCCCATGAAACTCTCAGTCGCGACCCATAAAACTTTCAGCAACGGCCCGATGTTGGCCTGTTTGGTGATATTATAGTGGTGCCAGACGCACGATCTTAGCTAACTTGTAATCCTATACTATATATAAATATATATATATATATTATATATTCTATATATATATATAGATTATTCTACGTATATATACATATATTATAACTGGATTGTATTGAATGTCGTGTGTGTGAGTGTGTAAGTTGTTCTACATACGCTTTGAAAAGCATTGAGAAATTTCGACCAAAGTTGGTATTCATACTACTTACCATCTGGGAATGAACACTGTGGGTTTAAGACATCGCTGGCACCAAAGGTCGCTGAGAAGAACAGTGACATTCCCGATGCCCTTGAAGTCCAAGTTCAGCCCTGATAGGAAAGGGAGGTGAGAAGGGGAGGGTAGGAGATGACATGTAAAACTAACTGAAAATGACAGCTATTAGTGTCTTATCCATGGTTTTTGAGGTCGCTGAGAAGAATAATGACCCTCCCGATGCCCTTTAAGGCCAAGCTTAGCTCCAATGGGGAGGGATCAAGTGATAAGGGGTTGGGAAGGGGGAGATCGTAAAAATAATTGAAAAAGACTGATAGTTCTTGGTGTCTAAGCCGTAGTTTTCGAGGTCGCTGAGATGAACAGTGACATTCCTGAAACCCTTTAAGTCCACGTTTAGGGGAAGAGAAGCAACTATCTTAACATGAATGAGAGAGAGAGAGAGAGAGAGAGAGTTTATCGGTTGTAATCAGAGATTTCTTGGTCAGCTAGTCCTAAATAAATTAAAACTACTGAGGCTAGAGGGCTGCAATTTGGTATGTATGATGATTGGAGAGCGGATGATCAACATACAAATTTGCCGCCCTGTAGCCACAGTAGTGTTTGTGATTTGATTGTGGACGGACAGGTAAATAGCCATCTAAATAGTTCTTTTGCAGAAGACTAAAAAGTGTTGATTTTTCCCTATATTGACAATATGTAACGTATATCGCCAAGTATCATACTCAAGGAAAAATATACGCACGCAGCTTGCTTTCAGAAATTCAAAATGTAAAATGAATTTCTAGGCGTGTAATGGACAAGAAAACAGTAGACAAAGAGGAACAAAATTTGGTAAAATCAAAGTCTGAATGTTGAAGTCATCCAAACTACCTACCGTAAATAAATATATAAATATTATACTGAGCTTTTTCCTCAGATACTCAAAGCTAATATTCCAAGAAATCTTTGTCTGAAAGGCTGACCAGTTTTTTTTAATAATCAATAAGCCTTAACATTCGCAACCCCGTTATGGGAGGAGGTGTCGTCTGTAGCAAAGCATCCTCCAACTTGGCAGTTTCATCCTTTTCCTTTCTCTTCTTCCATGAAAGTGCGGGATAATAATAATAAAAAAAAAATTATACTTTCTAACAGCTTTAAACTCCTTACGGGAGATCTTTCTTGGGAACTGCCATCGGAAATCAGGTGATTTTGATATATATGCGCATCTTACATGAGTATCGGTTAGAAGCTATAGCTGAAATATAATATATACTTTACGCACATCGAATTAGCATAAAGGCTGGGAAAACATCCGGATCTCGGTATTTTCCATAATCAGACAAATGTTTTCTTGGCCCATAGCCCACCTCTCCCCAAAATTTGTTTTTTTATTCATCAATAACTCTTTGGGATATCCTTGGGGCAAACAGGACAAAAAGTAAGGAAACATTAAAAAAAAATATATGGACATATTTTGATGAAATAAGGCATAGACAGTCAGCAGGTCACTTCCTCCAGATAGAAATCCTTTGGTGAATATCAATGAAGGTTCGGCTTTTATGATAAAAAGAAAAGGTTTTCTTAGTCCTGACCTAAAGGTAATTTTCTGGAAGCATGGGCCCATTGCATAATTATGCCAAGTTTTACTAGAATTTGCTCTTTAGCGTTAATGACAAATTGAAAGCCCAACCGAATATATATATATATATATATATATATATATATATATATATATATATATATAGTGTGTGTGTGTGTGTGTGTGTGTGTGCGTGTGTGGGTATATATGCATTTATATATATATATATATATATATATATATATATATATATATATATACAAATATATACATATATATATATATATGTATATATATATATATATATATATTATATATATGTATTTATGTATGTACATTTATATATATACTATATATATATATATATATATATATATATATATATGTATATATATATATATATATGTGTGTGTGTGTGTGTGTGTGTCTGTGTGTGGAAAAATTATGCTTATTCTCTATTTTATCATAGAAAGCATTACATTGTTCTGACGACATTGGGCTCTCATCGAAGTAAGACAAGGAACTACCGCAATAAATATCCTATTATAGGGACATTGTTGGTCATCAAATATAATAGTAAACGAGCATACATCACTTCTCAGCCATAATCTACGCATCGATCGCTCAATTTTTGAAAGCTGAATTATTCAACCAAGTTACAAAAGGATCCAATCTCACTCTAAGACAGACAAGAAATTACTAAGCAGAATTTCATCAGGTGTTATGTTACTTTCTAAAATACATCAGCAACAAATCTATTGCAGGAAGACCGGTAGATACTCGCTAACTCAAAAAAAAAAAAAAAAAAAAAAAACTGTGTGCCATATCTTACTATAATGTTAGGGAGAAGAAAGAAGAAAAAAGACAGGGAGGGTTAGAGAGAGAGACAGAGACAGAGACAGAGAAGAGCGGGAGAAGAAAGAGAGAGAGTTGGAATTAGTGAGAAGAAAGAGGGGAAAGAGACACAGATGGTTAGAGAGAGAAAGAGAAAGTGAGAGAAAGGAGTGGCAGGGAGAGGAAGAGAGAGAGAGAGAGAGAGAGTAGAGGGGGTGTTAGGTAGGAGAAAGATGGAGAATGAGAGAGAGAGAGAGAGAGAGAGAGAGAGAGAGAAAGCAAGTTTATCAGTTGTCACTCAGAGTTATCCCAAGCAACGCTGGGTCGGTCAGTTAGTAACTGCATAATTAGCGGATCAACTTCTTGTTCCTTCGCCGCTTTTTTTCCTGTTTATGTCAGCCACTGAGGGACTTCCCTGTCAATATAAATGGTATTTTCATTGGCTTTGTTGTTATTCGTAAAGCCGAGAGTAACTTCTTGGCAATAACCACTTGAGAGAATTATGTAAATATATCGTTCATTCATAGATGATATTTGTTCCCGAAAAAATTTTGCTTTAACATTCTCATTACCTCCATGTCATTAACTGACACTCATTCCAGTACTCTTTCCAGTCACACATCCTTAGCAATAGATTAGTTCCTCGTTGGACAAGTGGTTTACGTTTTCGTCTACCGATTCGGTAGTTCCGCGTTCGATTCCCCACTCTGCCAACGTGGAATCAGAGGAATTTGTTCCTGGTAATTAGAAAATTAATTTATCGATATAATGTGGTTCGGGACCCACAACAAGCTGTAGGTCCCGTTGCTAGGTAACCAATTGGTTCCTAGCCACGTAAAAACATCTAATCCTTCGGGCCAGCCCTAGGAGAGCTGTTAATCAGCTCAGTGGTCTAGTTAAACTAAGCTATACTTAACTTTATCAATAGATTTATCTTTCCAATAGAAATTTTAGGGAGATTTCTGCATCTTCGCCATTGCATTGCTCTCTAATATTTTAGGCTTTCCCATGCATGATACGTCTAACTTGTAAAGGTCCTGCAAAGCGGTTTCTACTACTGAACATGAAAACATGCCTCTCTCACTTTGACATGTCTCTGCTTCATGTCATCAGAAAAGGTGGTCTTCCTCTTATAGGTCTCTTGAGAATGGTTACTGGGCTGAAATGACAAAGGTATTCAAGTAACTTTGTGTCTTCATTAGTATGTTTTGTTGTTGTCCTTATAAAAGACGTTACATGATGCAATAATCAGACATACAATAGTTGATTGGCATGTGCTGGCAACTAAAACAGCAACTTTTGTAATGAGAATAACTGGAGCCCCTCAATCGGAAGGCAAGGACAGCATCGAGCATCTTTCAAAACAAAAGAAAAAAAAGAAAAAAAAAGCTTCACTGGATTCACCAGGGCATGTGTAAAAAGTTACCATTATGCAGTCATTTCACTCAGTGTGGTATGTAATGAACACATCTTATTATTATTATTATTATTATTATTAGATACGCCAAGATATTTAAAAAGATAAGTACCAAAAGCTACATACGTCACTACTTGTGCAAATACAGACACATGACGACGATCATTTAATTCCCAAATATAGCATAATTATCACATTTTCACACCGAGAAGAAGGATTTTCCTACTGTTAGACAAATCCTTTGTTTTCTCTCATTCCTGTGTGTTAACATAACCCCATAGCCATTCAATAGAGAATAAAATACCAAGCCATATGGTAAAAATGACAAATTGAAACAGATCGACCTAATCCCCAGGTCAGAGCTGTGGATTTAAAAAGACCTTGTTCCCTTATTTTGCTCATTTTTTATGTAAAAATCTACGAATGACGCAATTTGCATCTGTTGAAATGTTATTTTCAGTGATAGTTGAATGTTTTCGTGAAAATGCTTAAACTGAGTAATGGTTAAACAAACAACGCTATCAAACTAGTAATGAATCTATATTAGAAAATTTGAAAAGAGTGGAACTATGAAAATCCAGTACAGTGGTGCCATTGATTTCAATAAAGATACGTATATATAAAAACACACATATACATATTCATATATATATGTTTATTATACAGAGGGGGGCGCGGGGGTGGGGGGTGTTGCGAGAAGAGAGGAATACTGTAAAAGCATAAAAACACCTATCTGATTTACATGCCCTTTTAGACAAAGGAATTCTGTAATGGGTGAGTTACTTCTTATTTTTCCTTATATGTTAAGAGATTTCCTGTTTTACCAAAAGGAGAGTATAACCCCACCGAGGAATCTGCTGAGTAATATAAAACGAACATTGCCCTCATCTCTACAGAAATTATTGCCTTCATCAAACAGCTATTGGGTTCCTTAGTCTAAAGTCATTTCATTAGACTTGAATGTTAAAAGTTTCCGCCATGGTTTAACTAAGTCATTTTTTATGATGATTTTTAAAATCATCTTTAGCCATTTTCTATGCAATCATTCACGGTGTCCAGTATGACCGCCATAAATGTACACTTTTTTTATTCAAAATTAAAATAGAACCACACATTATATCTTTGCTGAGGTCTTGTTGAGGTCTGAATATTCTACAGATCTTTCCCTTTCACTCTGACATACATCTTATTCATCCAGTTGCTCCTACTCAGATTGGTAGATTGGGTCAGTATTCATCTTACAGCTAAATTATTTCCATTTTCCTTTATTCTGAATTTGCTAGTCGGCACTTTGATACTGGTTGAGGATGTCCGGCAGTAAACACATTTTTGTCACTAGTAGAGGAATAACTCAGGCTACTCTATTAGATAGTCCTTGATGGCATACAACCATCGATAGTATAAGCAAACATCTCATCCTTCGCAAATCACCATCATTAAGTACCTCCTTTCCCCTAGTGTTTCCTTGATGAGACGACAGCATGAACCCCAGTATTCCTTCCTTGGTTTCTCCGTTTTTCATCATCCTATTTCTCTGACGCTAAATTCATCCTATCCGTCCCTCGTCCCCCTACTTCCTGGGACTTGCTGCTATAACACCTTCTCTCCCATTAATGCCTTTTCATTCCCGGCCCAGTGGTTAAATTGACCCGAATGGTTGTGTTCACAGGTACAGTTGTTAAATCGGCAGTTACGGGCTGCTGAAAAGCAAGCGCCCGTCCCAGCACAAGGCTGGCTTAATCTTCCTGACTGAGTGAATACCTGAGAATAACCTTTTGATTTCTTTAGACATTTTAGTGCTGACATTCAATAGTGCAGAACTTATACTGCAGTGTTTAAATTTCACTTTGTTATAGTTCCAACTCTTATGAACATTATAGACAACGAATGAGCAAATCAGTGATCCGAATGATTCCCACAGACCTCTTTGGAAGAAAATATC
>NC_061089.1:11817030-11818716 GCF_015104395.2 Macrobrachium nipponense
CCTCTGTGAGAGTCGGCTCGTACCTTGAGAAGTAATGCCCAGGTTTTTTTAGTTTTTTTATTGAAGGCATGCCTTTAATAAGGAAATTCAATTTTACACGAGTTTTTCACCAACAACTTTTTTCCATCTAACCTATTTTTTCAGTATGTGCGGAAAATTTTAAACAACCATTTCATGCCAAAGTATAAAATTCCAACCTTTCCCAAACTTCAAATCTATGCCAGTGTTCCATTTCTGCATGATAAAAGTTTTAACCAAAAGTTTTCGCAGATTATTTCAAGATATTATAGATCAGTTTAAAATTAATCTCATTCCAAAAGAATCCTCTGAAGATGGATCTTTATTCAATACTAAAGACTGTTTAGGCGACCTTATGACGTGTGGGGTGATGTAGAAGTACGATTCTCCTCAGTGTTCTCGAGAAACTTACGTGGGCTGCACCCAAAGACTTCTCTACGTACGCGCCGACTCTCACAGAGGAGTTAAGACTGGTTTACACCTACGCACTTTTGTGGTGCAGGCTGTTACGGCGTGGGACCACAAGGAACCGCATTATAAACGCACCAAAAGTGCGCCACCTCGCTGGCGGGGCCAGGTGAAGACTGTTAAAGCCGCATAACGCCACCAGGATTTTGAATCATTTCAAATTTCTGCGCGGCGTCTGGCGGGTAGACGAGTCGTACGAAGCCGTAAGCGGTGAGGCGCACCCCGCACAAAAGAGGTAAGAACCTGCACGGTGACGTGCCACACCACCCTCTAGGGAGTATTACGGCGTGATGTCACGGCCCCGTGCATGTTGCGGGGTGTGCGGCGTGCGTGCGGCATGTTACAGCGTCTCCCTAGGTCGATTAGAGCTTACTTCGCGAATTTTTCTTGGTCGAGTACCATCATCCCAGCTTTACCCCTTCCATACAACGCGAAAGTGGCCCATCAACTACCCAAATTGTCTGGTATGGACCGCACTTCAAGGGCTTACCCTGTCGCCGAGGACCTACGGTTCTACACGCTGCTGGCTGTGACGTGCGTGTTGGTGGTGGTTCTCGTCACCACTACGTATTTGCTTGGCGTAGGTTGGTGGTGGCAAAACAAGAATGGATCATCAACAGAACGTCCGTACCTATCCTGACACTTACCCGTTAGCCCTAAAGGGCATTTGACTTTAGAGCCACTTGAAACTGGACATTTCATCTGACTCGGGGGGAAGTGTTTGGAATTGTGTTTTGTGTGGAAAGCAGTTTGAACGCTGGCTAAATGTGTAACAGGAACCTCCGTGACATTGCATTCCATATGTAAAGCATGAGAAGCTTGATTGTCATTTATCATTCAATATATCTAGTAGCGCACCTAATATAATCAGTTAAAGTTCTACAATGAATTCATCTATCTGTGTGTGTCACAACCAGGAATTCTATATGATGTGCCCACTTATCTGAATTTATTTGAATCATTATATACATATATATATATATTAATCAGGTAGCAACTATTCTTAAACAGTTACCTATTATCTTACTTGAATCGTTTTATACATGTATATGCTAATCAGGTAGCACCTATTCTTAATCAGTTACCTATTATCTTATCACATCTTTGGTACCATTTTATTTCTTAAGATTTTTAGAGTGTAATTCTGGTGTCATGTAATCATCAGCCATACGTTAGTACTTCTGTTGAATATATATTCTC
>NC_061089.1:11819216-11821716 GCF_015104395.2 Macrobrachium nipponense
GAGAATATATATTCAACAGAAAGTACTAACGTATGGCTGATGATTACATGACACCAGAATTATACTCTAAAAATCTTAAGAAATAAAATGGTACCAAAGATGTGATAAGATAATAGGTAACTGATTAAGAATAGGTGCTACCTGATTAGCATATACATGTATAAAACGATTCAAGTAAGATAAATAGGTAACTGTTTAAGAATAGTTGCTACCTGATTAAATATATATATATATATATATATATATATACTATATATATATATATATATATATATATATATATGTATATAATGATTCAAATAAATTCAGATAAGTGGGCACATCATATAGATTCCTGGTGTGAACACGCACAGATATATTGATTCATTGTAGAACTTTAACTGATTATATTAGGTGCGCTACTAGATATATTGAATGATAAATGACAATCAAGCTTCTCATGCTTTACATAATCTGCCCTAAAAAGGCAAAACGCATCAACTCCAAAAATGCGATTTTTGAGATTTTTATATCAATGGAATCTGCAAAAAGAGGCCAATCTTATCCTGAAGGTAGATTAAGCCTATCTTGCCCGTAAAGAGAGTTTTAAACAGGCAAAATGCATCAACTCCACTGGTTTTCTACATTATTTGAAGGCAAAATGCATCACAACCATTCTTTTGCGCCAGAATGCATCAACTCCATAATGTTATGGACATGATGCATTTTGCCTGAAAAGGAAAGAAGCACATCATGAAGAATAGTGCGTTACACTACATGATGCACTTTGCTGAGATACAAAATCCATGATGAATTTTGGAATATGCAATATACCACACAAAAACAATGGTTGCTCGCTAGGATTTGTAAAATGCCTGTCCAAAGAAAAAGTGCAGAAAAAAACGTGCTCCCTTATATATTCCTTACTCAATAATTCAGGAAATGAAATAAATGTTTGCCAGACATTCTTTATTCAAACTCTTGGTTACAGCAGTAATAGGGTCATTGTTGAACTGCTGAAAAATTCCAAAGAGTCTATTGGGTGGATTGAACAAAGTTACAGTTCTGACAAAAAGGCCGGCATATCCCAGCAAATAAGAAAGACACTCTGTTATTATAAAACATATAGAGAAGTACAATCCTCAAATATCTCACTACAGGAGGGAGCATGCCCCAAACAGATGGTAAATTTCATCAGAAACAAACTTGAGAGAAATGTTTGAAGATTTCAAGTCACACAATCCAGAATATGATTGCACATACAGTACATACTATGCAGTGTTCAAGAAAGAAAACATTGGATTTGGTGAGCCTAAGGAAGACATCTGTTATGTATGTGCTGTTTACAAAAACCTTCAAGAGGATGAAATTACAGACAGTGTATATAATTCACAAGCAAGTCACATTACTAAGGTGCGAGAAGCTCGGAATGCCTACAATGAAGACAAAGAAAAAGAATGGAACTCAATGACAGAGGTTTTTATGCTGTAGATCTACAGACAGTTTATTATGTTGCCAATGATTAACGGCCTAAAGAGTTGTTATATTCACTCCTCGCCTTATAGTTTTCATGAAACTTTTGCCAAAAGCATAAAAGGAAAAGAATCGAAGGAAGGTAAGACGGCTACACAAAAGACAAACATTATGCAGTACTCTGGGATGATCACTGCAGAAGAAACCAAGAACATATAACTAATGCATATCTGTTTCTTATCCAGAAGGAAAGAGATGGAAATGACTTTGTGTTCTGGACAGATAATTGTGCAGCACAGAACAAAAATTGGAGCTTATATAATGCCATGGTAATTCTTGTCAACTCTGATAATGAAGTTAATAGCATAAATTTTAAATATTTAACCGCAGGCCACACATTCATGGCTGCCGCTGGTATACATGGCCATATTGAAAAGTCCCTGAGGAGACAAGGAGATATATACGATTATGAAGACCTGAAAATGGTCATTCAAAACTCTGTCAAGCGACTAGAAACCCTTGATATCAACAAGAAGGATTTCTTTAGACGATCCAGCAATCAATAAACAGAGAAGGCAACAAGGTCACAAGAAGAAACAGACATACCATACTTAGAAACTCTTGTAGACGTCAAGTTTGAGAAAGGGGCAATAGGATTTCATTACAAGACAACTTTCAGCATGGATAATTATCAATTTTGCAACTTCATCAAAAAAACTGTTGAACTATCAAGTGAACTCCTTACTTAAGACTCCCCTGGATAATTGTCCCTCCCAGGGGTTTGTTTATCTTCAGTGAAGAAGAAAAACATTGTGGAGAAGCTTGTATGCAAAATGGCTAAAACCAGAAGAGGATTCTGGATAAATATGCCCGAAAACTCTAGGAGCGAAGATTTGCTGAAGAGTCATATATGTTGATCTGAAATAAAATTAGACTGTTTTTCCTTGAGATCCAAAATTAGAGGTTAATTTTCAGGTTAATTTCCAGAAAAGTAATGTGTCATAATTTTTTTTCTTATTATTAATACTGCAATCATTTTGAGTGTTAT
>NC_061089.1:11826716-11848197 GCF_015104395.2 Macrobrachium nipponense
GAATCATTCGGATCACTGATTTGCTCATTCGTTGTCTATAATGTTCATAAGAGTTGGAACTATAACAAAGTGAAATTTAAACACTGCAGTATAAGTTCTGCACTATTGAATGTCAGCACTAAAATGTCTAAAGAAATCAAAAGGTTATTCTCAGGTATTCACTCAGTCAGGAAGATTAAGCCAGCCTTGTTGGCCTGGGTTAGGACGGGCGCTTCGCTTTTCAGCAGCCCGTAACTGCCGATTTAACAACTGTACCTGTGAACACAACCATTCGGGTCAATTTAACCACTGGGCCGGGAATGAAAAGGCATTAATGGGAGAGAAGGGTGTTTATAGCAGCAAGTCCAGGAAGTAGGGGACGAGGGACGGATAGGATGAATTTAGCGTCAGAGAAATAGGATGATGAAAAACGGAGAAACCAAGGAAGGAATACTGGGGTTCATGCTGTCGTCTCATCAAGGAAACAGTAGGGGAAGGAGGTACTTAATGATGGTGATTTGCGAAGGATGAGATGTTTGCTTATACTATCGATGGTTGTATGCCATCAAGGACTATCTAATACAGTAGCCTGAGTTATTCCTCTACTACCCTTTGGGCACTGGTGACAAAAATGTGTTTACTGCCGGACATCCTCTACCAGTATCAAAGTGCCGACTAGCAAATTCAGAATAAAGGAAAATGGAAAATATTTAGCTGTAAGATGAATACTGACCCAATCTACCAATCGAGTATAGCAACTGGATGAATAAGATGTATGTCAGAGTGAAAGGGAAAGATCTGTAGAATATTCAGACCTCAACAAGACCTCAGCAAAGATATAATGTGTGGTTCTATTTTAATTTTGAATAAAAAAAGTGTACATTTATGGCGGTCATACTGGACACCGTGAATGATTGCATAGAAAATGGCTAAAGATGATTTTAAAAATCACAATAAAAAATGACTTAGTTAAACCATGGCGGAAACTTTTAACATTCAAGTCTCATGAAATGACTTTAGACTAAGGAACCCAATAGCTGTTTGATGAAGGCAATAATTTCTGTAGAGATGAGGGCAATGTTCGTTTTATATTACTCAGCAGATTCCTCGGTGGGGTTATGGTAAAACAGGAAATCTCTTAACATATAAGGAAAAATAAGAAGTAACTCACCCATTACAGAATTCCTTTGTCTAATAGGGCATGTAAATCAGATAGGTGCTTTTACAGTATTCCTCTCTTCTCGCAACACCCCCCACCTCCGCGCCCCCCTCTGTATAATAAACATAAATATATGAATATGTATATGTGTGTTTTTATATATACGTATCTTTATTGAAATCAATGGCACCACTGTACTGGATTTTCATAGTTCCACTCTTTTCAAATTTTCTAATAAAGATTTATTACTCGTTTGATAGCGTTGTTCGTTTAACCATTACTCAGTTTAAGCATTTTCCCGAAAACATTCAACTATCACTGAAAATAACATTTCAACAGATGCAAATTGCGTCATTCGTAGATTTTTACATAAAAAATGAGCAAAATAAGGGAACAAGGTCTTTTTAAATCCACAGCTCTGACCTGGGGATTAGGTCGATCTGTTTCAATTTGTCATTTTTACCATATGGCTTGGTATTTTATTCTCTATTAAATGGCTATGGGGTTATGTTAACACACAGGAATGAGAGAAAACAAAGGATTTGTCTAACAGTAGGAAAATCCTTCTTCTCGGTGTGAAAATGTGATAATTATGCTATATTTGGGAATTAAATGATCGTCGTTATGTGTCTGTATTTGCACAAGTAGTGACGTATGTAGCTTTTGGTACTTATCTTTTTAGATATCTTGGCGTATCTAATAATAATAATAATAATAATAATAATAATAATAGTAATAATAATAGTTATAATAATAATATGTGTTCATTACATACCACACTGAGTGAAATGACTGCATAATGGTGACTTTTTACACATGCCCTGGTGAATCCAGTGTAGCTGTTTTTTTTTTTTTTTTTTTTTTTTTTTTTTTCTTGTTTTGAAAGATGCTCGATGCTGTCCTTGCCTTCCGATTGAGGGGCTCCAGTTATTCTCATTACAAAAGTTGCTGTTTTAGTTGCCAGCACATGCCAATCAACTATTGTATATCTGATTACTGCATCATGTAACGTCTTTTATAAGTGTAATGGGGAGATTCCCGCATTATTCATTTGGTAAACGTGTAGCTCGAACCGAACGTCAGGCAAACCAATACACACCTCTCTCTCTCTCTCTCTCTCTCTCTCTCTCTCTCTCTAGTACCGACACCTCTCTCTCTCTCCACCTCTTTCTCTCCACTCTAACAGGTAATGAAAATGAGAGAGTTGCATCATCAAAATAAACATTTATCAACAATGAATAAATAATGAATCAATTCTATTAAAACCCCAACAGTAAAATGTCTGACTGTATGCAGTCACCAAAAAAGTCTACACCCATCTGGGACTCCCTGTCCCTCCATTGCCAGAACCGTCTGTTTCAAAGACACAGAACACATCCCATAAGTACACATAAGTTTAGCAACAAAATCAAAGATCAGATATTCTTAAAAATGTCAAACAGACAACAAGCTGCTCTTTGGCTAAAGTAATTTAACTCACCCATGCAACCGGACTATTTCGCAAACTCAATAAAAAACTCCCGGCGAGCACCACGGCATCTTGCCTTTCTCTCGAAGACGCCTCCATCAAAATCCCCATAGACTTGTGTATGATACTCTTTTAACAGAAAGAGGCGCACACGCACATATGAACGCACAGTTCGTTAGCGCCTCACGATTCTGGCTGCATCCAGTTTCACAAAGGCACTTTGAGAAGAGTTCATAAACTCAGTACATTGACTTGTCTAACTAAGCAGTTTTATCTCACGCCATCCATAGAAACTCATTGTCAGCTTTCTCAGGTCGTCGCCTCTACTCTGTTCTTCACATTCCATAGGACACATTGGCAATATATTATTAATCAAAAACCCTAGGCCTAATATAAGGACAACAACAAAATATACTAATGAAGACAAAAAGTTACTTGAATACCTGTCATTTCAGCCCGATGACATGAAGCAGAGACATGTCAAAGTGAGAGAGGCATGTTTTCATGTTCAGTAGTAGAAACCGCTTTGCAGGACCTTTACAAATTAGATGTATCATGCATGGGAAAGCCTAAAATATTAGAGAGCAATGCAATGGCGAAGATGCAGAAATCTCCCTTAAATTTCTATTGGAAAGATAAATCTATTGATAAAGTTAAGTATAGCTAAGTTTAACTAGACCACTGAGCTGATTAACAGCTCTCCTAGGGCTGGCCCGAAGGATTAGATGGTTTTACGTGGCTAGGAACCAATTGGTTACCTAGCAACGGGACCTACAGCTTGTTGTGGGTCCCGAACCACATTATATCGATAAATTAATTTTCTAATTACCAGGAACCAATTCCTCTGATTCCACGTTGGCAGAGTGGGGAATCGAACGCGGAACTACCGAATCGGTAGACGAAAACGTAAACCACTTGTCCAAAGAGGAACTAATCTATTGCTAAGGATGTGTGACTGGAAGGAGTACTGGAATGAGTGTTAGTTAATGACATGGAGGTAATGAGAATGTTGTTAAAGCAAAATTTTTTTGGGAACAAATATCATCTATGAATGAGCGATATATTTACATAATGCTCTCAAGTGGTTATTGCCAAGAAGTTACTCTCGGCTTTACGACTTACACCAAAGCCAATGAAAATACCATTTATATTGACAGGGAAGTCTCTCAGTGGCTGACATAAACAGGAAAAAAAGCGGCGAAGGAACAAGAAGTTGATCCAGTAATTATGCAGTTACTAGCTGACCGACCCAGCGCTGCTTGGGATAACTCTGAGTGACAACTGATACACTTGCTTTCTCTCTCTCTCTCTCTCTCTCTCTCTCCATCTTTCTCCTACCTAACACCCCCTCTACTCTCTCTCTCTCTTCCTCTCCCTGTCACTCCTTTCTCTCACTCTCTCTTTCTCTCTCCAACCATCTTTGTCTCTTTCCCCTCTTTCTTCTCACTAATACCAACTCTCTCTCTTTCTTCTCCCGCTCTTCTCTGTCTCTGTCTCTGTCTTTAACCCTCCCTGTCTTTTTTCTTCTTTCTTCTCCTTAACATTATAGTAAGATATGGCATTGTTTTTTTTTTTTTTTTTTTTTTTTTGAGTTAGCGAGTATCTACTGGTCTTCCTGCAATGGATTTGTTGCTGATGTATTTTAGAAAGTAACATAACACCTGTTGAAATTCTGCTTAGTAATTTCTTGTCTGTCTTGGAGTGAGATTGGACCATTATGTTACTTGGTTGAATAATGCAGCTTTCAAAAATTGAGCGACCGATATGTAGGTTATGGCTGAGAAGTGATGTATGCTCGTTTACTATTATGTTTGATGACTTCGATTTAAGACCAACAATGTCCCTATAAAAGGATATTTACTGCGGTAGTTCCTTGTCTTACTTCGATGAGAGCACAATGTCGTCAGAACAATGTAATGCTTTCTATGATAAAATAAAGAATAAGCATAATTTTTTTCCACACACACACACACACACACACACACATATATATATATATATATATATATATATATATATATATATATATATATATATATAGAAATAAATGTACATACAAAAATACATATAGTATATATATATATATATATATATATATATATATATATATATATATATGTAAATGCATACACATGCGCACACACACACACACACACACACACACACACACATATATATATATATATATATATATATATATATATATATATATATATATTGAAATATCTTACGTTCATTGCCACTGAGACTTTCCGTGCCAAGTATTCGGTTTGGGATTTCAATTTGTCATTGACGCTAAAGAGCAAATTCTAGTAAAACTTGGCATAATATGCAATGGGCCCATGCTTCCAGAAAATTACCTTTAGGTCAGGACTAAGAAAACCTTTTTTTCATCATAAAAGCCGAACCTTCATTGATATTCACCAAAGGATTTCTATCTGGAGGAAGTGACCTGCTGACTGTCTTTGCCTTATTTCATCAAAATATGTCCATATATTTTTTTTTAATGTTTCCTTACTTTTGGTCCTGTTTGCCTCAAGGATATCCCAAAGAGTTATTGATGAATAAAAAAAACAAATTTTGGGGAGAGGTGGGCTATGGGCCAAGAAAACATTTGTCTGATTATGGAAAATACCGAGATCCGGATGTTTTCCCAGCCTTTATGCTAATTCGATGTGCGTAAAGTATATATTATATTTCAGCTATAGCTTCTAACCGATACTCATGTAAGATGCGCATATATATCAAAATCACCTGATTTCCGATGGCAGTTCCCAAGAAGGATCTCCCGTAAGGAGTTTAAAGCTGTTAGAAAGTATAATTCTTTTTATTATTATCCCGCACTTTCATGGAAGAAGAGAAAGGGAAAGGATGAAACTGCCAAGTTGGAGGATGCTTTGGTACAGACGACACCTCCTCCCATAACGGGGTTGCGAATGTTAAGGCTTATTGATTATTAAAAAAAAAACTGGTCAGCCTTTCAGACAAAGATTTCTTGGAATATTAGCTTTGAGTATCTGAGGAAAAAGCTCAGTATAATATTTATATATTTATTTACGGTACGTAGTTTGGATGACTTCAACATTCAGACTTTGATTTTACAAAATTTTGTTCCTCTTTGTCTACTGTTTTCTTTGTCCATTACACGCCTAGAAATTCATTTTACATTTTGAATTTCTGAAAGCATGCTGCGTGCGTATATTTTTCCTTGAGTATGATAATTGGCGATATTCGTTACATATTGTCAATATAGGGAAAAATCAACACTTTTTAGTCTTCTGCAAAAGAACTATTTAGATGGATATTTACCTGTCAGTCTACAATCAAATTACAAACACTACTGTGGCTACAGGGCGGCAAATTTGTATGTTGATCATCCGCCCTCCAATCATCATACATATCAAATTGCAGCCCTCTAGCCTCAGTAGTTTTAATTCATTTAGGACTAGCTGACCAAGAAATCTTTGATTACAACCGATAAACTCTCTCTCTCTCTCTCTCTCTCTCTCTCATTCATGTTAAGATAGTTGCTTCTCCCCCCCCCCCCCTTCGTATTGGGGCTAAACGTGGACTTAAAGGGTTTCAGGAGTGTCACTGTTCATCTCAGTGACCTCGAAAACTACGGCTTAGACACTAAGAACTATCTGTCTTTTTCAATTATTTTTACGATTTCCCCCTTCCCAACCCCTTCTCACTTGATCCCTCCCCACTGGGGCTAAGCTTGGCCTTAAAGGGCATCGGGAGGGTCATTATTCTTCTCAGTGACCTCAAAAACTATGGATAAGACACTAATAGCTGTCATTTTCAGTTAGTTTTACATATCATCTACTACCCTCCCCTTCTCACCTCCCTTTCCTATCAGCGCTGAACTTGGACTTCAAGGGCATCGGGAATGTCACTGTTCTCCTCAGCGACCTTGATAACTATGGATTAAATACTAATATCTGTCATTATCTGTAATTTTTATATTTCCCTCCTTCTCACACACCCCTCCCCCTTTGGTGCCAGTGAAGTCTTAAACCCACAGTGTTCATTCCCAGATGGTAAGTAATATGAATACCAACTTTGGTAGAAATTTCTCAGTGCTTTTCAAAGCATGTGGAACAACATACACATGCACACACATTCATACATCCATTTATATATATATATATAGGTTACAGTTAGCTAAGATCGTGCGTCTGGCACCACTATAGGTATCACCAAAACAGGCCAACATCGGGCCGTTGCTGAAAGTTTTATGCGTCGCGACTGAGAGTTTCATGGGCCGTGGCTGAGAGTTTCCTACAGCATTGTACACTATACAGAAAATAGATTTTTAAAAAAAATTTAGTTTTTTTGAAGTGCTTCCAGTTATAAAGTGGCTGAGCGCCTCGGCGCTAAGATTATTTCACCAAACCTGTTACGTGTCAAGTTTTGGCAAAGGGCCTCGAATTCTTTGTGAGATTTCTCTGCCTTCGGTAAATTCAGAAAGGTTCTAAACATATATCTGAAACACACAAACTCGATTGTCAGTCTCTTGTGGATACCCTCCCATTTCATCTCTCTCTTTCAACAATGATTTCCCCGAGCGTGAATCCAGGAACCTTCAAGGAATTCCTTTCAAGTCTCGAACTAAGGCCGCTTCAGGTGGAGAAATGTTTTCAAAAACCTCTCCCTCATTTCCCACTGTTCCAGTTCAAGATATATTGTACCTTCACCAGCCATAGCAGTAATTAGAAATACAGAAGAAATCTCAAGATTCGTATTATTTTCTTTTTTATTTTAG
Source organism: Macrobrachium nipponense (assembly GCF_015104395.2). Taxonomy (NCBI): domain Eukaryota; kingdom Metazoa; phylum Arthropoda; class Malacostraca; order Decapoda; family Palaemonidae; genus Macrobrachium; species Macrobrachium nipponense. The sequence goes on from NC_061089.1 coordinate 11,834,091, forward strand.
CATCCCCATTTTTCTCTTGTATGTAATGAACTGTAGTTCACGAGGGAATATCATTTCGCCTTGAATACGCCAAATTTAATAAGCGGTTATGAGTTGATTTTCTCTCTTTTGGCCTTGAGATAGGATCTATTCTTTTAAAACTACGGATGTTCCCGTCACCATTACTGTTAGAGTAAAGAATATAGACTATTTATTACTCTGCCTCGTATCTTATGACTTACACCATTGCGTGTAAAGAAATTGATTTAGAATTGATTCTATTTTCTTTTAAACTCAATTGACACATCCTCACATACCCAGTCTGAGTCTAGTTGCTTTATTTATGTTTTCGACCCATTGAAAATAGTAAGGCTAACCGCTTTTGTGGCTTCAAAATACCATTCTTTCGATTTTCTGGTGCACGTTTTTTTTTTTAGTTAAAAAGGAAGATTTTTTTCACTTTAACATCTGGACACAGCGTTAGCGAGGAAAAATGGAGTACTTAATTTATGAATAAAAAAAGAAATCGAAATAACGCATTGTGAACGGCATGATTTCATCCTACTTAAAGATATTTGCTCTGCAGTCGATAGCTGGCTGTGTTTCCCTCGAAAACTCAGTTTCAATCTCCTTGGCAACGTGAAAGGTAATGAGGCAGAAATTCTGCACAATTACATGTTTCGATTTTTTTTTATTCATAAATGAAGTAAACCATTTTTCCTCGCCAACACTGTTTCCAGAAGTATAAGTAAAAAAAAAAAATAGTTTTTACTAAAGAGAGAACGTGCACCAGGAAACTGAAAGAATGGTATTTTGAAGCCACAAAATCGGTTGGCCTTACTATTTTCAATTGGTCGAAAAATATAAAAAAACAGGATTTTATCGATAATTCTTTTATGATGATGTTGTTGATCATCGATAGAGAGAGAGAGAGAGAGAGAGAGAGAGAGTACATGGATCATTCTAGTACTGTTACATTTTCTCTTCAACCATCATCAGATAAGAGTAGAATAGAAGAGCAATACAAATAACATATTTATTGAAAATCGTCATGAGAGGTAGCAACGGTCCTTTAAATCTTTACATATTACTATTTCAGCATGTAACGTTTGCTTTATGAGACAGCGAGATAGATGAAATAAAATTGCCAAACGTACAAAGTGAAGAGTAAGGGAGAGAGAGAGAGAATCATTCGTAAATACATTTAAATCTACCTGAAGGGATAGGACCTTATGCAAAATAGTGCTATAAGGAGAGAGAGAGAGAGAGAGAGAGAGAGAGAGAGAGAGAGAGAGATATCATTCGTAGATACATTTAAATCTACCTGAATGGATAGGACCTTATGCAAAATAGTGCTATAAGGCGAGAGAGAGAGAGAGAGAGAGAGAGAGAGAGAGAGAGAGAGAGAGAGAGAGTTCAACTTTGCTTACAAACCATTCGTAAATATATTTAAATCTACGTAAAAGGATAGGCCCTTATACAAAATAAGAGAGAGAGAGAGAGAGAGAGAGAGAGAGAGAGAGAGACGAGAGAGCACAAATTCGTACCCTTTGATATCAGGATAGGATTAATAACAATGTTTGGATTGAAGAACACTGTAATTGATATAATGGCTTGGTATGCAAGATGCTAACCCATTCCCCCATACTCTTATTGCGTCTACGAAGTCACTTTCACAAGAGCTGATCATAGACAACGCTTCCCATCTTTCTCCCTTCGTCTGAATCAAAGTATGCTGAGGTTACCGTAAAATTCAGTGAGGTAACTCAAAAGCATTTTACAGTCTTATGCCAAAATAGTTTCATTAAAGAGTATCTTTCTTTATAAGACAAAATTGAATGTGTGTAGCAATTCACTTTTTCAAAAACGAAAACAAAATGTTCAATATAACAAGAGCAGCGAGAGCAGAGTAACAATAACTTTAATGTCAATATTGGATAAAGAAACTTTAAAATTAAAAAATATTAGATTCTTTATTTATATTGAATAAATATTAAATATGGCAAAGCAATGGAACTCTGATGGCTGGAAGTGGAATCCTCAATCACTAGTGACTGCCTGTGGTAGAACCCACTCAACTCTTGCCTGTTTTTGAAAACTATGGATTCTGCAAACCACGAAAAATTTCCATTAAAAACCTAACTTAACATTTATCTAAAGTCCCTTAATAAGCAATAATGAATGGTATACAATATCAATATCAAATGCAAATATGCCAATATCACATTACATAATACTGAATTAGGTACCTAAATAAATTTGCCAAGACCAGGAAGATGACTGAAGCCGATGATACTAGGCTACCTTCCAGCAAGCACAAGTAACCTAGCCTAGTAACAAATTAAAAAAATTAGGCTCACTAATATTCTAAGTTATGCAATGTTAAATTAAATATGAAAAAACACTCAGGAAAATAAAATCTTATACGATATATCGATTTAAGCAAATCTGAACACCCACTAGGCTATCCTATGCACAAAACAAAGATTTGGAATTAAGCTAGAAATAGCCCTAGTAATTTTATAATTAGCATACAATCCATAGAAAAATTTATAATTAGGGCTGAAGACTTGGATAATTAATATTCATTTCAAATATTATAACCCCCTAAACCCCCTAACCAAAGTTGAACCATATGCCACAAAATCATAGGAAACTTACTGGGTTGGTAGGCCATATCCTTAAAATCCCAAAGCAAATCGAAGAGCAGCAGAATATCCCATTGTTGAGAAGTATGTATTCTGAAATCTTGATATTGCACTCTTCATGGTAGCACTCGTGGTAGGCAATTGCAGGAGAGGTGGCCTTAAATTAAAGTGCTACTCCATCTTCATAGCACTTCTTCACTAGAAGAAAACATTATCCAATATGGCTGATCTGCTTCCTCACTCCTTCTCTCATTACCAGTAGGTGCAAATTTTTTCCCAAGGATGATGGAATCAGGAACTGCAAATATTAAAATACAGCCAGCTTTGTATGGCAAAAGGGGGTTTCAAGGATAAAACAAATATGAACTTAGATATATATATATACACAATTTTATAAATTTTCTACAGAATTAGAATATAAAATAATTCTTCAACACAGTTAGCACCTTTTACTCATAGCTTTGCAACATTTTTTTCTTTCAGACTAAATTGCTTATTTCTAGTGTAGAATGAGTTTGTATCAGAGGAAAGATTGAGCTGACATTAATTAAAAAACAGGAACGCCGACCGCTGCTTTCAGGTAACTTACAAGATACTGGTGTTTGCTATGAAGCAAAAGCGCTTCCCAGATTATTGTTAACGATATCGGAATGAATCGGCTGGTTCAAAATTTTTCCCGAATTGTCTTGAAAATAATTTTACGATACTGCACATTTCTAGTCACTGCAGTCTTAACAGTGACCATTCAGTCTTATAGTCACTGGAGATTTTAGTATAAATCTCAGAGAATAGCTTTCACCTCCTGCTCCTGGTTAGCATAGCAAGGTCAAATCTGGATTTTTTCCTAGTCCTATTACCGCCAAGTCCAAGCATATATCTGATTGTACACTGGTCTTGTTCGTCTGATATTTCAGACATAGTCAAAACAAATGTCTACAAGCTTTTTGACCCCTTCTACTACTACTCGAAATCTTTGGCTGACCAAATTGAACAACTTCATATTGTTGGACAATGATGAGAAACTCGTTGCCACTCATAAGTGCAAAACAGTCTATTTCATGAGGCCTTTAAGGTTAAACCGTCAGTGTCTGAAGAACCTTTCTCTGACAATGTCTTCTTAAGCCACTCATCACCAAGTATGTGTTTTCCATTTAAAGTATATTGAAAGAAAGGAATCAGATATGCTTCCTCCATAATTTTTAAAAGTATATAAAGTCGCCCTCTGCTAACTTCGTCATATTTAACATGTATCCGGTTAAGTGCCTATAACACAACAAAAGCAGGATAGTTATAGATACACCATGAATCTAGGACTTTTATTTTTGTCCACTCTGATGCCTAATGAAAAAAGTTGGTGGTAATGATGTTAGTCAGGCTTGTTTAAATTGATTCTGGTGCTGACTTTGCCTAAGTTAACCATAAAGGTTTTTGGTAACTCAGGTGTTGTAGGCTATATACTTGTTCTCAATGACAGTTTTAATTTTTTCTGTGTAGATTGGGCCAAAATTGCATTATAGGAAAAATAAAGTTTTATCAATTCCAGTGCTTTGAATTGGAATGTGTGAATATAGGAATACCAAAAGAAGGTACGAAGTAATTGAAGAAAACTGTGAAAATAGGAATACCAAGAGAAGGTACGAAGTAAATGAAGAAAACATTTGTAATACTGAAGTTGCTTGAAAAGCGGAAAAGTAGTTATTTTAAGAACAAAGGACATAACGTAAGCTGGGAATAAACTATAATGTAAGTTGATTTTCCGAGAATCGGCTTGGTATTGACTCGTTAGGGAAAGGGCGGCTTGTCAGCTATTTTACATTTCGAGCAAAAACTTCGAATATTATATTCAATATTGTTCCGAGTTTCTTATTCATTGTTTAAATAATAGTGTATATATAATATATATATATATATATATATATATATATATATATATATATATCTATATATATCTGTATATATAGATTATATATATATCTATATATATATAATATATATAGATTTATATATATATATATATACAGATATATATATATATATATATATATATATATATATATATATATATATATATATATATATATATATATATATATTATAAAACCATACGACTTCTTCATGTATGATAGTTTTAACGTATGTATCTTACAGATGACTGGATTTGTACATATAGATATATATTTTCGATTAGTATAAGGAATCTTGAAGACAAAATTGACTCGACCATACATAATAGCGCCAGAATTATTGCGTTCTATCTTCATGGCAAGATCCATTTTTATTTTTATTCAGGATGGCTGAGTAAATGGCCCCTTCATTTTTTGTTTCTGTTCTGTTGGAAAATATTTCGCCAGACGAAGAAAGTCTCTTGAAATTTCAGTCAAGGAGGAGTGATAAAGCGTGAAATAATGGGAAGGTTGATAAAGGGTTAATAATCCCGTAGATTATTTTTCCAACGGTAATAGAGAATGTTTTTTGTGGTCAAAGAAAAGTTAGAGTGAAGGTCCAAAGAGAAAAGAAAATGTAGACATATATTCAGGATCGTCGTCTATTATTTCATCCATCTTACGACTGCTATTGAATAGCCGTGCCTTTAATTTTTCCTTGATCGTTTGTTTTTGTTTTCACATTTATATGGTTTTCCGGGAAAACTCCGTATAATGCTCAAAATTAACCAAAGAAACTTCTTTTTAACCGCGGGCATGATTTTCTGTTTTCTAATTTGTGCCGTATCATCATGAAGCATTACAGTTACAGAATTTTTATCATCGCTGTTCAATTTTGCAAGCTGAGATTCTATTGGTGTTCACACCCTACATATATGAAAAAACATGCTCTGAATCAGTGCTTGATTTATGTTAAGATTAAGGAAAAGATTCTGGCCCGATTATTTTTCCGGCAAGTACCGATCGCGAAAATCTTCTCCGAGATCCGGCGTTTTAACAATCTTACCCAAAAACCATTCATTTCATCCCCACTATCTTCGCGACCAGACGTATGAACGCAGTGTTGAGCAGTCTGAACTGTAGCTAGATGGATCTTGCGTGAGGCTTCACTAGTCTGTTGATTCTCGCAGTTTCATTGTTTACGTCAGATTCTGGATTCGATCATCAGGACTTTTTTTGGGGGGAGTTGCAGTCTTCCTTTTAGAACATTTCTCAACCTTTTTCCCCTTAAGTACCACCCGAATTATAAGAACATCTACCCTAACCCCCAGTAACCTGGCACCGAACATAATAGTAATATATTGACAAACTCAATACACAGTGGCACTGGGAAGGATATTATTAAATGATTTTATATTATAAGGACTTTATTAAGCAGAATCATGAATATTACAAGCATTTTACAAGGGTACTACACATAGGTGCAGGAGTGAAAAAGTATTTACTTCATTACCAAGCAATAGATAATGAACTTTATTGGGAAGCTACTGTTAGAACGTAAAACGACATGATATGGCGCACATTTCAGTCACACACAATCACTCTCTCTCCTTTTGTTTCTCTAACCGTTTCTCTCTCTCTCTCTCTCTCTCTCTCTCTCTCTCTCTCTCTCTCTCTGCATATTTAAGATATTTTTCGTCAGCGATCCAAGTACCCCATATAAAACATCCTGTGAACCCCTGTCTTAGAAGATAAAGGCAACGACCAAAAATAAAAAATATATCATCATAAATTATCAACTTGGTAAGCGTTGGAAGAGTTAATGAACGACATTTAACAGAAGAAATACAAAGTGGAAACCCTAAAGAGCCAAGATAAATGTAAACATGCAGTACATGAGACATGACTTAAAATTAAAATGGGTAACAAATGGGAACATAGATAGTTTGATATGTTAAAAGGACGTCACTGAAAAGGAATGGAATTTTCTTAGGAAACGGAACTTACTTCACTAATAAAACGATTCTGTGAAAGGTTTCAAATCAGTGTGAAAGTGATATACAGTTGCAAAACGAGTGCATTTAGAACCAAGCGCAAGAGGAAGCGTTGGAAAGCTAACAAGAAAGAGAGAGAAAAACTGATAGCAGGAAATACGTTCAAAGAGAAAGAAAGTAAGGAAGAATTTTAGGGCACAAAATGGAAACTAACTTATACTTGAGTAAAAGAAGCAAACGGGGGATGCTATCGAGGACTATGACAGAGGAGGGGGGGGCAGGACGAATGACACAAGAAGCTGAATGGTTAATGGGAATCAGAAATTCCGCAACGGTGGCGGCGAGGAAACAGTGGGGATAGAAACGGGACCAGAAGCCGATGGATTGCCATGGGATTTCTGTGGTGGAGTGATGAAAGTATGAGTTCAACTATTGTAAGATATGTTATGGGGAAGTTTCTATAAGATTGGGAAACTGGAAGCCTTCTCCATTGCGCTGTTTAAAAGCGGAAGACCCAACTGCAACGATTATTGTGAAGGAAGCTGCTTAGTATGTCTGCGAATGTAATTAGAAAAGTTTTAACTAAAAATAGAACACTGGCAGCCGGTTGATTATCAGGGGAAAATTAGCGTTTATTTTTTGGATCGAGAATTTTTCGTCTAGGGCTCATATAAAACTTTCCAAATAAAGAGAAAAATAAACGCGAAACTAAAAAAGATAAAAATAAAATAAAAATGAATATTGAAGGTGAATGCTGGCAAGAATACTGCTATAATTGTTAATACTATCTATCAAGATAAAATATGTAACAAAGAGGGCAAATAGAATTGGAAAAGTAATTAACTATTTTAGCATTTGAGAATGTATGCGAAGATGGAGCCAAAAAAAAAAAAGTAGGAAAGTTGAATGAAGGAAACGATTAGAGCTGACTAGAACTGAAATAACGATGCAACACAGCGAAAATCATTGTCCTTGTCGAACTGAATAGTTGCTGTCTAACGTGAAAGAAAGAAAAGAAATGGGAGCTATTGAGATAAAGTGTTATTCCAATACATACTGCTTTTTCATCATTTAAAACGGATGGAAGAATATCTTAGTGAAAAAGGATTTTCCATTAGGATGAAAACTGGTAAATGATGAGCTGATAGTTTGGTAGCGTCTGAATGAAAAGTCACGGTATCCGTGAAAGGCGAGTGGTGCCAACTGAGCTCCTATGCACGCAGATGTACGACAAATCTGAAGTTAAACACATTTCTTATGCCAGGTTTTCTGCTAATCAAATGAGAGAAAATGAATGTTTTGTTGATTTTCTTTTATAGATGTATTTTTGGGGGATTAATTGGTAAAAAGGCCAGTTTTCGTAAGAAAACAAATAAAACTGGACAAATGTATGGAAACAAATGTCTGGATGTGAAAAAGATGTGGTATAAAACCTAAAAAAGATAGAAGAAAAGTTGTCCAGGAAATTATGTCATCTTGGCAGTTAGCATTCACTTTCCATGTTAGACAACTGTCAGTCTGAATAAACTTATTTCAGTTATTATTGAGCATATATATAGATTTTTCCATTATATATATATATATATATCCCCTCTCGAGTGGCTGCTTTAGAACTGCGGTTCTTAACCTGGGGGACGTGACTCCCTGTGGGGTCGTTCGGGGTTTCTCAGGGGGCCACAAGGCGTTCGGGAGAATATGATTTATTTTCATATGTTTGGATTAGCCAGTTGGGCTTTTGCCGGTTTGGTGAGCGCAACTTGTTACCTCTTGTGATCGATGCCGACATGAGGTGGTGCTTGTCGAGCGCTGCTCTTCGCTTTGGTAGACTTACGGATGCAAAAAAATTTGCACCCCCCCCCCCCCCCCCCCCCCCCCCCTACCCCCACCCCCCCCCCCCCCCCCCCCCCCCCCCCCCCCCCCCCCCCCCCCCCCACTGATTGAATGAGAAATAGGCTTTGTTATTTGTATGATGTTTGATAGTTCTGTGGAATTTACAATGTTCTGGCATTTGTAGGGGCTGCGTGGGATTTTTCAAGGCTTTCATTGGTGGAATTTGCAATACACCCTGGTCTTAATACCATCCTGCTTTATCTGACCTTTCCACAAATGTCACATTTCGAAAGTTATCACAGAGGTTACGGTAGTATCCTGAAGAGTCCTTGGAGGTCTTAGGATGGAACAAGTCAAGAAACCAATGGCTTAGAGTGTGTTAATGCTATGGATTCTAGCTGTTCTTTTTAGATGAGGTTACTAGCCCCTTGATCCTTTTCACGATGGCCTACCATAGTCAAGTAACAAAAGGCGGTTAAACTGAGCCAGTGAGTCCTTCTTCCATAAGTGGGATGAATTTCGGTCTCTAGTGTGAGAACCTAGATTAGAATTTCTGCGCTACAGCTATTCATATAGTTAAATATAGTATAGTAGCATAAGTAGTATTTATATTTTACTATTACATATATATTATATATATAATATAATAATAATATAATAGTATACTTACGTTATATTATACGTTGATACATCCACCATATATGTTATATATATTGTAATGTACGTATGCATGTTATAGTACGCCTCGTGTGTTCTTTGTGTTGTGACGTGGGAGGATAAACATTTTCATTACTGATGACATTTAACTTTGTGCATAATTTCCGAAACTGACAGAGAAGCCTCGGTGTTGGTAATATGATCTTTCATTAAAATCATACTTCCCCCTTGAATGCTTCATGAAAATAAGTCTTCTATATTTGTCTGTATCCCTCCAACATACTTTTCGGATGTATAATTTTTTTTCCTCTTCCAACAATTTACGGTTTACGGATCACAGCCAATTCCATCCCATGAGACTATTCAAACATTGATTTGGAGATTTACGCGCTCTGGGGAGCTTTTGTTTCTTCCCTTGTTATGCTGAGCCTCCAAGAAAGAACCCATTTCCTTGCAACCTTGTCTTCTAATTGGGTAATTATAGTTGGAAGGCTTTCTCTCTCCGGTTCACTTTGAAGACGCCTGACAGAATTCAATTTGCTGAGTTGAAAGACAATAGTCATACATGACTCCTATGGGTCTTTGCTGTTATTCATTGTTTCCTTACTTCATGTGACTGCAAGCAGTTCTATTCATCGTGACACTTCAAGAAGTTTTTTTTTTAACGTACAATCACAATTTATGTAGTTCTCTTTGCATAAATGAAATAATGACTCTGCAGTTAATTAAGCACGCTTCATTAAGTGTTGTATTTATAGTTAATTACGATGGCGCGTGTCATGTGGAAATTCATTACATTATTCTACGCTTTAGAAAACACATTCCAAAGTATGTATTTAGACTTCTACAGTGTAATACTCTTCCATGATTGAGAAATATAAAAAACAAAAAATCTGCATCATATTTTCGCAGGGGCTAATATTCTGTATATATAGAAAATTATTATATACTATGTATATATATATGTATATATATAAATATATATATATATATATATATATATATATATATATATATATATATATATAGTTGTGTCACATGTGCACGCAGGACTTTTGTATGTTTAACTGATAATGACACAAATAAAATTTATGATCTGATTAACTATATCTTGCGAATAACTGACACAGGAAGTGATATATATAGTTAATAAACTGCTACTGCCTCGGACGAGATTCAAACCTGGGCATTCTTAATTAGAATTCATTTTTTTTGAGGTAGCTACTCCCAAGGTATTAACTGAATTAGATAGAGAGCGATATTTATGGTTTTTATATACATACATGAATACTTATCTATGTATAGATACATACATATGTACATTTATACGCATACATCACACCCCCCCATCACACACACACACACATATATATACACACACACACATATATATATATATATATATATATATTTATATATATATATATATTGTGTTTATGCCACAATTATTATAGTAATTAAATTGTTGACAAAGAATAAAGCAGTATTCTAAAATGTTGGAATATACTGCACGTGTAAAAATCAAACATCTAGATGTATTTTGAACTCCAAAGCACCATTTACATTTCACGTTATAATATGAGTTTTACTTATATACATACATACAGATATATATATATATATATATATATATATATATATATTTTTGTATATATATATAATATTTTTGTATATATATATATATGCATATATATTACTTTATATATATATATACAAATTTATTATATATGTAATATATATATACACGTATATATAGTATATAGCATATACATACATATACTATACTATACATACATACATACATACATATATATTATATATATATATATATGTATATATATATAAAATATATCTATAATATATACATACATATATATATATATATATATATATATATATAATATATATATATATATATATGTATATATACGTATATGTGGGTAGTACCTCTGACAGCTTTCCTCCACCTGACTCGGTCAAACAGACGGCTCTCTATCAATTGTTTGTCTCAGATTTCCTTCCAATTCGTCATCCATCCACCTTCGTCTTGGCCTAAGTATTCTTGCACCTCCAACAGGCACCTCCTGTGCACAACACTGCAGTCTTTTTTCCTGGGTCTTTTTTTGATAGTTTTACGACTTTACTAGCTCCTCTTATTCTTTCATGCTTTTGTTACTCCGTACATCCCCCTAAATATTTTCATCCCTATCGCATCCAGTTTCTTCTCCTGCACTCTACTGGCCATTTTCTGCTACGTATATCAAAGCTGGTATCACTACTGTCTTATACACCCTTCCCTTATATATATATACATATATATATATATATATATATATATATATATATATATATATATAAAGTAACAGTCACATTCCAATTATAACGTGAAGAGAATATGGTGTTTTTAAGTTAAAAGTAATTTTAGATGTTTGGTTTTTACATGTGCAGTATATGACAACATTTTACATTCTGGCAATCTGCCACAACACCGTAGTCTTTTTAACAAATCGCTTATTATATATTGTGAATAAAGACTTATAAATAAATCACACCGTAAACACGAAAATAGTTCTTTTAGGTTAAATATAAATTAAAAGGGGTCTCCCTTACATGGATAGAATATTTCAACAATTTTAATGTTTGATCATCTGCCGCAATATTGTATTCTAGCTAGCAAATTAATTGGTATATCTACTGTCGGCCAAAAAACTCGTGGCAGAGTTTCATAATTTTTCGTTCACCTGCCTGACGCACGATTCATGCCTTATTTATCTATTTTTCTTTTCAAAGATGGATGAAATCATGTTAATGACATTAAAAAACAGTCACTGATATCTTTAGAACATTATGTTATGTTATTGTGTAAAACTATTTTCCATATAGCAAAATTGACGTGAACGAAACGAAGTGATAAAAACGTGATATCACAACCATAGATATGCATTACCAAATAGATAGGAGACACCTATCACTAGTAGTATCACATAAACATAGTCCTTAAATTATCATTTCAATATTAAGTTGAAGGTAGTTGAACTATTCCATTTGTTAAATTTACAGAAAACATTGGAATCTCACAAAATGCTATCAAATTTAAAAACAAAAGAAAAAAAAACCGATATCTTAACAATGGGAACTAGGCGACCTCACTCTATTGCTTTTGATGTTATGTGCACGGGTATCTAATGTCAATGTGTCATTTATCGGTCTAAGAAACATCCTTCGATGAGCGAGAGAATTATTGCACTGCATTCGGTGCAAGTTTCTGTTGGAGAGATATCAAGAAAGCTTAATAAACCGGAGAGAATCATACATAGATGAATAAAATTGTTTAAAGGACGGCAAAGTTTAGAACATGGGCCTAGAGGTGGAATACCTCGAAGCACCACATGAGAGCAAGACAATACAGTAGTGAAAATGTTGCTGAGCAACATTCATTTGTGAACTTTGAATTCTAGTGCCTCGTCACGACATTGCTGAACCAGGGATCATAACTAGCTTTACGCTTATGACTGGTGTCTGATGAATACTTTAGATGGAGAGGAAGAGATTTTTAAATCTACACTTGAAGTCTGATAGTTGTCTAATGAATAAAGCAAACTTATCTTTGATGGATGAGAGATTCAGTTAGGCTTACTTTTTTTCTTTTTTTTTTATCGGTGGCCAGTGATTACCACGGATAGGGAGGGACACGGTTTCAATGATGCATGCATTTTTTTTTCTTTCCAACAAACCTAAAGAATACATTTTATTGGGAGATACTTTACTAACATCGGCCTAATCCTTCCATCACTCCTATAAGCCACCTCCGCTCCGCTCTCTTCTACATCTCAGCGACTAGATCCGACTTCTCACTACGAACTCCATCGCGTGAAAGCATCACTAATGATAACGGTTATTTTAAAATTCCCCGCACCGACAACGGACGCCTTAAAAATACATGTTTGTAAAACATTTTCTGTTCAAAGAAACTTTATCTTTCATTCCACAAAATGTGTGCATACCCTCGTGTTACACCCTGTAGCCGTCAAAGAGCAACCCTTGATTAAAGCAGTAGGTTTTTCTTGAGAGAAAAAAACAAAAAAAACATGAAATAGACTTAAACGAGAACGTCACCTTTCCTATTTCTTATTCTTTCAGCTGCTTATAATATGCTTATGTAAGTAGGTCTAGTAGTTATACATGTGAACTAATTTGAATTAATTTCTATTTAAAAGAAATGAATAGCTACAGAAAGATCATCCTAAGAAGCTTTAAGGAAAGTAAGCCTTTCTTAATGTATTCGTCAGTTTTGACTCCCACAGCTTTCCAAGGTGTCCAAATGAAACAGGATGATATGCAAGGAATTCAATAAAAATAAGAAAAAAAGAATTTATTCGTTTGAGTTTTTTTATAATTGCTTTTTGACTTGAATAGCTAGGTCTGAGTTAATTATGTTAAGCAATTATTAAAAGGATAAGAGAAAGGCGAACATGGCTAATAAAACAAGAATAACGGGAATAGTCAAATAAAGCAGAGATATATATATATATATATATATATATATATATATATATATATATATATATATATATATATATATATATATAGTCGATTTAAATATTCATTAATATTACGTATCCGAGAGAGTATGCTGCTGAAAATAGACCTAGGCTTATCATGTGGGAAAATCAGAAGTCCAATTTAGGCCCACTAAACGTGTCATGCAAATTATTTTATTGATCAAAGGACAAAATTAGTTAACTAAACATCGTTTTCAAAGAATGTTAACGCCTTGATGTATTATTTATCGGCTCTAGGAGACGAAATGACAACACTTCAGTGCAGTACGATATGTTGAGTCAAGACTCGAGCGGCAGCAAAGCCAACTTCAAATCTTCGGAATGCTGTTACAAAGCTAGAGTTGAAAATAAAATTAGAAATCGTGGAGGTGGGCCCATCGGTATATATTTTCCTTACTTTGCAAAATAATTATCTTTCATACGTTGAATAAGTCTACTCAGTTCTAATGTCATTTATTTCAAGTATAGCACCTTTGAAAGGAAATTTTATTTATTGTTAAGTAAATATTCTGGCACCTGCATATGGCAATATTTCCATAACGACATGGATAGAA
>NC_061089.1:11848697-11866197 GCF_015104395.2 Macrobrachium nipponense
TATATATTCTCATGACTAACAGTATATAACTATCATTATGTATGACATGTTATCTTTAATATTAGTATGATATCATATTCATTTATCTTGTACGTGGATCTGTATCTTCCATGTATTATTCATTACTTATGAGTATTTCTATATATTCACATTAATTTCTCTATCACATTCCTTTGAGTCATATGCCAGTCAAACTTTAGAATTCAGTGTTTAGTTTTGTAGCTGACCGAGCAATTAATGTAAGGGTTACATTTAAAATACATATTTCATATGTATAAACACTCTAATGACCTAAGAGGTCACTGTTGAGATAACAAGGAGTGTGATAAGAGTTGATAAACAGGATGCAAGCTAGACTAGATGTGTTGAATCAGCGGCGCCCTGGTTTGCATTTGCCTGTGATAATCAAATCCATGATTGTGTCAAACAGGTTGCAGTGCTTTGCCTGAGAACCTATTGACCTATAGCCCAAACGTCTACGTGACTTCCTCTCACATGTTCGTCTGTCTGTATGTTATGTATGCTGAGCTAAGCTGTGCTCTCCTATACCTTTGTAAATGCATTGTAACTTAGAACTCTACTTTCCCTCCTAGAATCAGGTTCTCCTAACTACCTTCTTGCCTTCTACTCAAGCAATGTAGTTTTGCAAATATACCGTTGTTAAGTTATCATCATGAGTTTGAAAACATCTCCGCCTATATACTAAAAGAAGATTCTGACTTAGAAATTATCGTCGCAATCGCAGACGAGGATGGGAAGTATACCACACGATACTTGCGTATAACCTCGCAGGTCTAAATAACCTCACAGTGCAGCCTCGTTATACAAGGCGTAGCACAAACATATATATATATATATATATATATATATATATATATATATATATATATATATATATATATATATAGTGAGGAGGCTCGTGATGCAATGATTCTGTCCACGTGTTAACTATTGGCGTCAGTTTCTCCGGACTTAATTTCCTCTCTTGAGGAAAGCTCCTCATTATATCGTATTACTACTGCAGAATGTTTATTCTTAGGAAATGTCACTCTCTGCCCCAACAACCCGCCCCTCCTACACACAACCCCCTGCCCCCCTTCCCCCCATCCTCTTTCCTATTCTTTTTATAATTCCTTCCTTAAAGGTAGAATTTCCAACCACGGCTCTTTTCTTTGCTGCGTAAATCTGTCATTGGGTTAAAAATACCGAGACATCTCTCATTTTAATCTCTGAGTTCATAAGAAATAATTAGGGAATCTTTTATTTAAAACCATGCTTCCACACTTGTCAGTAATATCTGAGAAAATGGGATATTTCGATAATTTATCAAGATTTATTTATCCCTCCTGTAAGAATTTCTTTCCTAAGTATTTAAGTCTCTCTCTCTCTCTCTCTCTCTCTCTCTCTCTCTCTCTCTCTCTCTCTCTCTCTAACAACGTACCTAATCTGCAAGCATTGACATACATTTTGCAGGCAACAATAATTTGGAGAGCTTTCAATTTTTGATGAGGTAGTTTATATTCATACTGAAACTTTCGAAAGTACTTTAATCCAAACTTTCAACCTAGTAAATCCAGTTTATTATTGAAAAATACAATATTAAATACCTTCCTGATGTTAACTGTAATTTTTAAGTAATTTGATAATCTGTTGTCTGACAGATATATATCGTGAATGCTTTCTTACTATAACATCTGAATTAAAATTTGTTCCAAACGACCTTCTATGAAGATAATTCTTTACATTTCTCAATGATTGTAGCCATTTTCCAATCAAGGCGTTTTTTATCAATAACCATTTTTCAATGTCCATTGAAAAAATATCAGTGCTATTACCGGAGACATACAGACTGTCAGGAAATAGGTTTTTCTTCTAATAATGTGTGTGAGCATTATTCTTTCATTTTATAGATTTTAAAATGAAAAGAATATCAGTTTCTGTTTTTGAGACGCAAGGAAAAAATATATTCCATATAATTAACAATTGCATAATTATATTCATTCCAACAATTTTCTTATCCTACCTTTCTAGGAGGCCCCCACAAATAACGTGGGGCCTCTTAAATACGACCGATATATCTTTATGCTTGTTATAGAAATTATTGTACACTTTTCCACATCATAGGGTACTGGGATAAGCTATCAAAATCTTACCTTGCAAAATACGTATATATAAATAAAAAGCAGCCTCTTCCATCAGAGAACATATAGAACAAATATGCTTAATTGCAAACTGGAGCAGATACGGAATTCGAATACCAAGCTTCACAGAGAGTAGAATGTCTCGCCTAATTGTCGGTATCTAGATATCAAGAATATTCTATAGGAAAGTACTTTAGGGTCTTAACAATTCGTAGGATGCAGGCTTTTGTGAGCCTTTATGAAAAATAACCTTGATCTTAATAAGATTAGTGTATACTGTTGTTTGCTACCGGCAAATCTACTCCATTCTACTTCCCAAGCACAGGATTCATTAGTTATAAAAGCTTCTGATCATTATATCGAAATAGATGTTTGGTTTTTGTAGAAAACCATTTTCCTTATTTTGTAATTCAATGATAATGACCAAATAAGATGCAGTACTTTTGGGAAAAAATGCGGTTTCTTGGTCTCATATCTGCTAATGTTTTAAGTATGACAGTTAATTTCAGCTCGGGGAAGTTCTTGGCACATCTTTGAAACAATTATGTAAACCGCTATTTCATAATTATCATTTTTGTTAACTCTAGGTTGTGAACAACTATGATTATTCCACCTGTACAATTTTTTGGGTATTTTTGGTCCTGTGTACTAAATTTCAGCATTGGTATTGAAAGCATTTTTCCATTAAATGTAAATGGTTATATATTCATGAGTACCTGGTACGTTTCCTTACCAGGGAAGTAATTTGCGACCAGATTATGACAAGGTACACATTCCAGAACCACAATATTCAATAAATGTAAGCAATATGTGACATAAAACCATTTTATCTCAAAATTGGTGTTCGCTCAAAATCGTGGAAATATGACTGACACTCAGGTGGTTAAAAACAAATAATGGTCCCTACTTAGGACAAACTATTCATGAAAACACTCACGTTGAAATTAAGTCCTCGAAGGATAGTTGAATAATAGGATAGCTCATTTTGTAAAAGAACTCCGATTACCTTATTACTGTGTAAAAGTTGCTGGAATTAGTCTCGCCATAGTTAAATCTTCAAGTTCTTTGCATCATATGGCTTTGTTCCGTATCATAGTTCTTAAATGTGCATTTCCTGAAACTAAGCATTGTGAAGACTATTCCAAAAGTCACATAAACTTTTTTTATGCAAAAAGTAAAAAATAAAAAAAAAATTGTATAGTGGCTGTTTCAGACACAGTTCGTCTAGCTTTTGCATCCTTATTCAAAACTAATTTTTTTACATAGATAAACTGTTAAATGAAGTTTTGCATTTAGGAATAGAATAAATGCTAGAAATATACAAAATTTTATATGAATAAAATGCAGCAACAATGAGTTTTAAAAACATTGCGGGCTCCCTAGATCCACTCTTGTATGTTTGGGCTGAACTACACCTGCTGATGACCAAAGCATAATTCAGATAAATGTTACGACCAAGTCACAACTCAAGTTTGATGTAACTGTCAACGGTATAAGTTGATAATACATGGTACTGAAAATCAAATGAAAAATAAATACCATGCTACATTCCCTTCTAAAAGTCGAGACAGAGTTATTATATAAACAAACGCAACGTATCCCAGATATCTGCAGGTGTTGGAGTCCGATTCCTACAGAGTATAACAATCAAGAAAACCAGTCTATTTCTTTTTTTAGCGGCTGAAACGCAAGAATTTTGTCTTACAAAAATATCTTGAAATTTTCTCAGCTATAACAGCTGTTTGCCAAGCTAATGCATATTCCGGAAAACTACACATAAAATTTTTCATTTCGCTGCACCTTCTTACGCTTATTGCACTTACAATTTCGTCCTCTGTTCTCATAACTCAGCTTTGTCAAGTAATAATGGCATTTCTCGATGGTTATTTTCCCTTCTGAGTATGCCTGTTCAGACACAAATTGTTCTCATCAAATTTCTAAATAACCAAAAAAAAAATCCATTTTGAGAACTTCCTAACGGTTGGAGACAAGATGAATAATGCCAACATTTTTAGTTTTACCTTCTGGTTATGTGGCTTAATTTGAAAATAAAAATAATTACTCCAGTTACCAAGGGAATGGTGCCCACTGTATCTTAATAAAGCATTTAGAATTATGAAAGGCTGTACATATAGGAAAAACACTTTGTTATGGGATGAAGAATCTCAATAAGAAAGAGAAAAACCCCTATTCCGCTGACTTTCCCGATAGAATTGCAATTTGCTGGTGCTCGCAAGCACGATCGATTTTAGCTATATAAAAGAGAACTCCCAGACCAGGTTGGGGGTCACTTGTGTACAGGAATACAGAGGAGTGAATAATGAAGTCGAAACAAAGCCGAGGGAGAAAATAAAGGCATGTAATAAAAAAGAGAGATATCCTTAAATGAGAATGAGTTGTAGTACGATGATGTCAAGGCAAAGAAAACGATTAACAACCAATTTGGAGTCTGAATACAATGCGTTACTGGGTCGGTGGAGTGGGTATTTTGGGATTGGTTGAATGTGGAAGACAGGAGAGAGGCAGAACTGAATAATGCAAGAGTGAGAGGGGTTTGATATCAGTTTGGGAATGCTCGTGAAAGTGGTTGTTCAGATATTAGGAGCGCTCTCCAGTCGCTGATAAAAGGAAAACTTCCTGAGTTTAAGAGAATATGAGTGAGACGATGCGGGAAGGTGGTGAAATTGACGAATTGGTTGACCAGGTTATGCGAGAGTAAGGATTAAGGTTCCATAGGATTAGTGAGGGGTAGGTACAACTACTCCTTGCATAATAGTAACAGAGGCATGAACTTACATGGTATACCAGGGAAGGGGTATTGTTTTTATTCTGACTGAGAAAGTACGTATAGTATGAGTATAGACGAGGAAGAGAGAACTTTTGAAAATGCCTCTAGCCTCTCGATGTCATTCTTTACTCATCGAATGGCGGGGAGCACTTTTAAAATTAGTTAAGCGTTATTTACCTGTCTCCACAGGATATTGATTTCTTTAAGGTTTAGTTTACTTTGAATAAAACAGAGCAATCAAACCGGAATAATGAAAAGGTTTAGGATGACTGGTTGCAATCACAAAAAGCTAATTTTCTGATATATTTGTTACCAACTACCACTTTCATTTTTCCACCGTTCACACCGAGTCATTGCTTCTTCTTTTTAGTGGTTTCCAAACTCCCTCTCATAATCACTGCTCTATTCAGACTAGCAATCGAAACTCGAAGAACAGATGTCTTAACAATCTGGTATGGTCGTTCGTATAATCGTTTCCACAAGTGGAACTCCAGTTTCACGCTTGTTACCAAACTACCACTTCAGTTATACATTTTCGCTTTTCTCGTATATTAACTCCTAAATCCTCAACTTCCCCATCCGCTGTTATCTTCTCAGTAATGTTGCAATTGCTTATTTTCTTTTTAGTTTTCTGTTAAAGAAAACTATTGAGATGGCTTTTTCTGTCCGCCCTCGGATCTTAAAAACTATAGAGACTAGAGGGCTGCAAATTGGTATGTAGATCAACCACCCTCCAATAATTAAACATACTAAATTGCAACACTCTAGCCTCATTAGTTTTTATTTTATTTAGGGTTAAAGTTAGCCATTATCGTGCGTCTGGCACCACTATGGTGCCAACAACACAGGACACCACCGGGTCGTGGTTGAAAGTTCCATGGGCCGTGACTGAGAGTTTTTCATGCAGCTGTACAGAAAACTCGATTGCATTTTCACTTTTTTTATTGTTTCTTTAATCCACATTACTTCCGCAGGTGACATATAAAAGTGCTCAGACCTTATTAACCTTTTCAACTCTTTTTCCAGTTAAAATTTTGAAAAATCTTTTTTAATCAAAGAAAATAGCAATCGAATGAAACCAATGGTCTTCATTGCAGAATCATGGAATAAAAATGAGGTAGTGAATTTATTTAGCTGGGCAATTTGGGTCTTAATATTTAGTTTTGAAAAATATAAATCTTATTTAAGTTAAATACGAATTTTGACCATTCCATTAAAGATAATTTAGGCATAAAAGTACATTCAAACATATGATTATTTGAGAAGTATGCTGTTCTCACGTATTTCAACGTTTAATCTTGTTTTATAACCTAAATTAAAGCAACACCATTTGAGAGAAAAATTGCCCTGAAGGGAAGCAGTAAAAGTTGCAAACATTCAGTTGTAACTGAGCAGCCATCCAACTAAATGTTGAAAAAAGGATAATGAAATGGAAATGAAAATGCATTTTTAAATGCGTGTCTGGTCGCTAATTATCAGGATATCTCACTCTCCCAATATTGCCATGATAAAATGACTGTTCTTTACTCAAGCTTTTGGCTGATCATGCAGATAATCCAAATGCATTTGTTTCGTAGAATCTAAAGGGGACAAATGAAAGAATCTCTTTACATAGCATCTAATCCAAAGGAATAGCATCGTCGATCAAATATATCCTCACGAGACAATTATACCTGTGATTAAGATTATTTCGAACCTCTGAGAAAGCGCATAGATAGCCATTCGGAAATGACCGGAGAAGCTGACATTTTTAAAGTTTCCATTCGCTCCCTGTCCCTGTAAGATTCACGTATAACAGACGGCACTTTATCGTAACCGAGTGTGGTTTCATTTTTTGGTGGAACCGCTTCTGTCGCTAATATTCAGAATGAAATTCGACCTTATGCTTATAGACAGACGAACTGCGAAAAATAAAACGTTTTATACATTTTCGTGGTGTGGATGTAATATTTCATTTTTCTCTTATGAAACCAAAAGTTCATTTTGTCATGACAATTCCGGCTGCAGAAAACGGTTATTCACCTGAAACAAACTCTTTCAATCGAATATTAAGAAAGGGATAAAGTATCGCATTTGTCCTTCAAATAAGAAAATATCAATAAAATTAATTTGCTTTCAATCGATGATAAAATATGCAAGTAGGATGTTGCTAACAATGACGTCTGATGTTACCAGTGAACTTCCAAAAATGTAACATTATCGAGAATCTTATAAGTTATCAATATCTCTAAATAAATTTTGGACTCTATGAAACTAGTCAGCGCATTCATGCATATTCAAGCAAGAGAAATTTGTTTGTCGTAGAATTTAAAGACCGCAATCATAGCTTTACGGTTAAAAACATATTAAGAAATGCCAGCATCACTTCTTGCTGGAACTTATATTGCATGTAAAAACTGAATAACATGCAGGAAAAGTAAAAGAGAATTATGCCCTCATAGGAAATGTCAATCGGCAAATGTTGCTGCAATGCAGTTACGGCGGTACCAGAAAAGTGGAAAAAGTGATGTAACTTATGTAGGACGGAATATTCAGAGAGAAACCCAATGCGGGTTAGGTAGAAAGTTGATAACATACGGCGGACGCAGTACAATTTTATGAAGAACAAAATTTAGAAATTAGCGAAAAATTCATTTTAAAAAACTGGTTACAGACGAAGCAGCTGGGGAGAAAAATTAGAAAAGTGAGCGTTAACTATGGAAAGGAAAGCAACATAAATCTAAAGCAATGGAAAAGCCATCCAAAGGGTAAAAGTGATTTTCTGAAATTCATGTTGTCTTAAATGTATCTCGAACATGTAAAAAGGCAATGAGCAGAGAAGGTTTCAAAGGCACATGTTGAGACAACATAGAGCAGTGGTTCCCAAACTGAGGTCCGCGGACCCCTGGGATCGACCAGAAGGCCCCAGGGGATCCGCGACGCAATTTAAAAAATAATATTCTTTCAACTCCCGAAAAATATTGTTGCAGTTTTCGCCAATTTTACTTTGTATTGAATTTAAAGCAATAGATAAATATTGGAAATATTTTATATATTACTTGTAGTACTTCCTTTGTGCAGGTATATGCGTATTGTTACGAAGTGCCAAGTATCTGATTACCATTTATCAATTATTACCTCACCAAAAGCCAGACACCTGAACCCTCATAACACGTTTAAACGACTGAATACTCTAAAGGCAACAGTGATCTCTTAACACTTACCAGTATTGCAGAAAATCAGACTAAGTTCATCAAAACAGGTGTGAGGTAATCTTGTAAGTAATTAAATTAATCAAAGGGCATCACTCCATCAACAACTTTAAAAGTCTAAGTATTTCCCTGATTTCAGAAGTCTAAGTACTTCCCTGGTTCTAAGTCACTTCAAATAAATTGAAGGAAAGCAAATCAATTACCACTCTATGTTTCTACCTAACATAAATATAATCATAATTAAATATACTTAAACTGGTGTAAGAAAAAGAAAACACTTATAAAAATTTTAAATACAGAAATTTATTATTAAATTCAAAATTTATAAGTGAAATTCACAATACCAGGGAAAATTTCTGTTACTTGAAAACAAAGTAAAGTTTAATTAATTCTTGAATCAAATAAAGTAAAATTAAATCAAAATTAATTTATCACAAAGTTCAAGAAAATTAATTCAATCAAAATTCAAAAGTGTTAGGCAATAATTGAAAATTAGAAGTTAATTCACAAGTGCTAAACAATAATAAAACTTGAAAAGAATTCTAAGTAAATGCAAATTAATTCACAAATGTTAAATTTAATTAAATGTGCAATGATTAAGCAATGAAAATAACTAAGTCAATTAAATTGTGAATGCAAATGAAAATATAAAATAAAAAGACACACTTCAATAAGAAAATGAAATAGTGCACAAACAATGGAACAATCACAAACACAAAAATACGCAATGTGTAAAAGTGTAAATCTTTTTCACTCAAAACACTGTAACCCGCAGATTTTACCAAACCTTCACAACCATCTGTTATTAGTTAACCACAGTTCATATCAATTATTAGTTATTAGTTGTTACCTAAACGTAATTAGTTATTAGTTAACCAAACACTTTTCCCATTAACTTTTAGTTATTAGTTGCAACTAATAAAAATATAACACACTTTACCTTTTTGGTATACCAACTTCTTTTTCTCTTGCTGCAGCTTATATATCACACTTTCACAAAAACCAGGCGCCGTTACGAAACAATGTTTCTTCAGATTCCACAAAAGAAACTAAATAACACTAAATAAACTCTAAGAAATATCAAATATGAAATTCTCAAAAGTTACGAGTGACCAATTTACGTTACGTTAATATAAACTCACCGATGTCGAGGGAGAGAGAGAGAGAGAGAGCGAGAGAGATGTTAATGCCTCAAGGTTCTATGATAGAGTAAAATCTCCTTCCCTTGCAGAAGCTGGAGAGGGCAGATGTCAAAAACGTTTTTGGCACGAAAGCTTCCAGAAAGTTCGAATCTGATGCAATCTCACATACAAAATGTGCAATTCCCACGTGGGACTTGACAAAGACATACACGTGCAAGATGAGTCTGTTAAAAAAAAGACACGTACTCGACTCGATCAAAAAGGATGCTGAGCGACAATTAAGATTGACATGTTTTGATAACAACACAAGACTCAATTCTCTCGCTATCACGTGCGTTGACAGATTTAGGAAAGCAAACGGATCTCGCAGACCCTCTAATCTTACAGTGTTGATATAAAAGTTAAACATTCATAGTTTCGAACAGACAAAGATCTCTCTCTTTTTACGTTCTATGTTAATATATATTCTTTTACAACATGTAATGCGAAATCTGAACACACATTTTAAAACATCCTATTCTAAGCTATCTAGGAATCTGAAAAAATGTTACATAATTCTACATGACATTTCAAAGAGGGGAAACATGCATTTTGAAAGTAGCAATATATAATAGTATATTAAATGTACAACGTTGTGCTGGTTATCCCGTTATGGTAATATCTTTTGACTGGCTGGGGTCCTCTGCTGGGACTCATCGAATCTGGGGGTCCTTGGTGTGGTGAACTTTGGGAACTACTGCCATAGAGTATCTCAAAATAGAACTCTCCAAAAATAAAGAAAATAAAGAAATGGGAAAAATACAGAAAATGGACAACCGGCCTGGTCATCCGTGACAGGCAGAAGGTTTGAAAGCGCACGATACTGTTAACTTAAATCATTCGTGAAAAAGTGCTGTTGCTATAAAACCTTTTATGTTTATTGCCAAGAACATTGGGTTCATATTTCTTATTTTTATGCTCTCCAAAAGTGCGGGCTTGCCCCAAAGAAATCTTCGAAGCCTTCCTTTTGCAGGAAGAAAGAGTTGAGTATATCTTAAGTTTTATCAGAGCACTGAGCAATGATTAACAGCTCTTCTAGGGCTGGCCCGAAGTATTAGATATTTTGACGTGGCTACAAATCAAATGGTCACCTAGCAACGGGACCTACAGCTTATTGTGGTATCCGCACCACATTATATCGCAGCGGTTACGCCATTGTTTCACTTTCCATCTTGTATGTTGCCTATATATATATATATATATATATATATATATATATATATATATATATATATATATATATATATATATATATATATATATATATATATATATATATATATATATATATATATATATATATATATATATATATATATATATATATATATATATATATATGTGTGTGTGTGTGTGTGTGTGTGTGTGTATGTATGTATATGTATATATGTAAATTTGTGGTTGTCATAGATGAATTTCATTGTTTTATGCGTCTGAATACATACCATAAAGTGACACGCTTTGAAAACCTTCTGAGACAATAAGCGGATTGGGTTTAAGTAACGACCATTTTGTGTCCATCAGCACAATTTAAAAAATCTTTTAGACATACCAATAACTACCTCTCCATCTAATGAAAATAACCGAAAAAGCTGAGCCTTTTAACCCAATGGAAAAAAAAGAGAGCTATTATTTATTTGAATCAGATAGAGGTCAGCCGGAGTCTCAGACAACTCGAAATGAACTTTGACGTGAGATTAAAGCAGTTTGCTTCATGGCAGAAGCAACTTTGGCTTCGTGCTAGTTTTAATATCCTGGTGGCCATTTCCTCCCACATTATACAATCGGGTTTCATTAGCCAAATTCACATTATGTTTGCAGTAAAGCGATAGCGAATATGGATAATTGGCTTTGCGAGATATTGCGCAAAGACATACAAATGTGCTGGGGACGTAGAGAGAGAGAGAGAGAGAGAGAGAGAGAGAGAGAGAGTGGTAGGGAATATTGTTCTCGAAGAAATCGTTTAAACTTAGTACAGTTTAATAGCACACTTGAAGTTTCAGTTGTTGGCTGTATTATTATTATTTTTTTTTTTTTACACTGAAACAGAAATATTTCTTTTGGCAATATGTATGCTCAAGCACGTATGATAGAAAAATTGTTGAGCAGGAATAAAGCCACATTTACACTAAAAAATATAAAAGAAATGCCTAACAATAAAAGATAATAGTTACCAGTACCATAATGAATTGTTTTCCTCCAACTGCTTATTTTGCTAAATTACTGTAATTTAACTGTGGTTTCCATCATGAAAAATATTCCGCATTTGATTACAGTAATTAACGATTGCTAACAGTAAGTACACTCTCATGCTCTCATGTCTTTCCAGGTCTCCTTGAGACCCATTACCACTCATAAAGACACCTAACCAAGTACTAACCAAGTTCAAATGGGTTTATCTTGACTGATCAGCGTTAGGAGAGGTGTGACGATTTAGTATTGTCAGCAGCTTTCACCTTTTACTTGGGTTTGAGTTTAGCATGAATGAAAATTAAACCCAGCAGAGTAATTTTATTGAAACCACGATTGTGTCACATCCAACCATACATTTTGTATGCAAAGATGATATTCCACATTAGAACATACGTATTAAAATGTTTGGAACAATTTTTGTCCGTCATGTTTCCTCTCCGTCGACTAAGAGCGTTGGGCTACGCGAGGTCGCTCAACTTTATTTACAACATCGCAACACTTTCTTTTGTTATATTGTAGCTCTTCCTCCTCTTTCTCCCCCGGTGTTCTTGACTCTAGTAGTAGTACATTGGAAATCGCTCTGAGTTCCCGGTAACTCCATTCAATCGGCATTCCAATAAACAGGGCGTTTTGGTGACAATATTAGAGTTCAGTGAACCGTCACATAGTTCATTTCCGCAGCCAATTCTGAACTCTGGATAAAAATGTATACAATCGATTCTAATAAAAATTTCATTTTAGCAGTTACTACATCTCATGCGTGCATGGAAACCGATCAACTTACCAACCCTATATGTCGATGAAAGACAATGAAATGAGAATTTCATGCAGAGGCAATTTCAAATTTTGAGGTTGGCGTATGCATATAGTGCTGTGCGTGAGCGAGTGAAAGAATCGATGAATGATAGAAAGCGCATGCTGTCGCTGATTGAGTCAGGAATAAAGGGACTACGGGAATCTTTCCTAGATCGTGACCCCCAAAGGATTGTATCCACCTTTGCGGCATGTTTAGTACAAGCCCGTTGGGGATGACCATAGAAACCTAAACAAAAGACTGTAAATATTTAAAAAGATAATGACCCACAAGAAATATTAGTCATAGTAACGACTCCAGAAAACCCTTGGAGTCACCATCTAAGAAACATCCTACTGCGGGTTATAAAAAGATTGTTTAAGGTAATTATAGATAACTCATACACAAATACATTAGGAGAAGATTAAATGGAAGGAGCTACGATTAAGAAATAATAGCGCATTCATATGGATAGAAAATTTTGAGATCACGCAAGAACGAGGAAATCATTGCTTCATCGCATACTTTGCCCTTCATTTCAAACTATTTTTCATACCAAATTTCGTCCAAAGAGACCTAAGTTTTTTTTTTTTTTTTATTAAATTAACCTTGTACCACCACGGGCTCTTTGCTCATGCGAATAGCCTGTCCCAAAGATAACTTTGGCAAAC
Organism: Macrobrachium nipponense; assembly: GCF_015104395.2. Taxonomy (NCBI): domain Eukaryota; kingdom Metazoa; phylum Arthropoda; class Malacostraca; order Decapoda; family Palaemonidae; genus Macrobrachium; species Macrobrachium nipponense. Next base: position 11,861,656 of record NC_061089.1, read on the forward strand.
CGGGAAATACTATTGAAGTTTTTAGAAAAACTGATGTTCTGTCATCGTATCACTCTAGAAAGTCGCTCCTTTTTATATCAAAACTACTTCCTAAGTTTCCTTATTTCTGGTGCTCATCCTCCTACCTCTTGTCGGAGGGATATTACACCCGTCTGCCATACAGAAAGGTCTGCTTTTCTCTGGCTTATCTACTGATTAATCATTTAAACCTGGCTTTGCCACTCTATTATTATTATTATTATTATTATTATTATTATTATTATTATTATTATTATTTATATTATTATCATTCAGAAGATGAAACCTATTCTTATAGAACAAACCAACAGAGGCGCAACAACTTGAAAATCAAGTTCTAGCGAATAAGGTGTTCATTCGGAAGTAGAAGAAGAAGGTCAAAGGAAATACAGAAAGAAGAAATTCCACATATTAGAAATGAAAAAATATATTGATAAATATTGCATTGCATCTTTGCTTGGACTTCTGAAGTTACAATTGCACAGCATCCTCAGGGAGGCTATTGTGGGACTGAGAAGTTCGACAGCGAGGCACAATCACTGCGTATTGGTGTTGCTGTTAAACGAATCTGGTTGCTCTCGGCAGGTAAGATGGATTAGGGATCAACTGCGAATGTGAAATATCTCTGTTAAAACGCAACTTCTAATCAAGCTTTGACAGTCTCTAAAACATGTTGCGCACAAACTCTTGCACAGTACTCTGACCTTTGAATACAGGAGAGGTTGAAGGAACTACTGACTTTACTCATCGGTTTGTCAAGATTTGTTGGTCAGTTTCATTAGTGATTTTCTGCTCTTTCTAAACCACTTGTATTTTTTTGTTCATCTTGGAAGAATGTTCTTGTCCAGCTGGTTTGCAAGAAATATGGTAAAGCAGTTAAATCATTTGCTCTGGATTTATTTATGCTAAAATTAGACTAATCATGGGTTCAGTTTGTATCTTTTCAATGGCAGTCGTTTTTTTTAACCAGTTATTTTCGGCTCTAAATGAAATTACAGAAAAAGGTAGGAATGTTTACCTAAGCAATCCGTAATTCGGTATATCTACCCTGTACATCTTAGAGACATCGCGTTACCATCAGCTTGGATTTCTTAATGGAAGAAGAATTGGCAATAACCTATCAAAAATTGCTTATATTTGCTCTCCCTCTCTCAGAGGACGTGTTTAACCTAATGTAGCTATTCCGGATGAGTAAAGTTAACCATATGGTCTTGTTAGCTAAAGTCCCTCAAGATTTCTCTTCCCTTCATAATCCAATTCCTTGTCACTTACCTGACAGATCTGTTTCTATAATCATTAGCGGTATATCCTCCTGGGGTCTACCCTCCCCCATAATCTCCTCTTTCTCGAGAAGAACTTTTTGTCGTACACATTCGTGTATACTTAAGTCTACACTTCACAGATCATCTTCATATCTTATTAGTTAACCCAAAGCCATGTCATAAATCCAGATGTGAATAGTATTTGAGAATGAAGCAGAAAAGTTGGGCCTTGTTTTTATAACCATTTCCCTCTTTATGGAATCCTTCGCGTTACTAATGCTTGATGATTTTGGAGCTGTAATCTCTGCTTCTATCGGTATTTGATGCTTCGAAAAATATAGTATTATTTCTAGCGAGGCTTTTATAGTGGCTTAAGGTAAGCCTCCTTCTAAGTGGAATTGTGAAATCATTACATTTGATTGATTTAGATGATCTATTTCCATGCCGTGACTAATGCCATTGGCCTGCTGATGATAGACATAATTTGTGATTCATTTCTATGTAAAAAAAAAAAAAAAAAAAAAAGAAGATTACAGAAAAAGTGGTGTTCAAATGGCAACGAAACTTCAAATAAGCAAGAGCTCGTTCATAGACATTTTCAAAAGTAGATCAGGGCTGAACTGGCAGCGCCATAAATAACGTTTTCCCCCTTGCAGTTAGGCTTAACCAGTACGTACTGTACACATGAATCTGCCAATATTATGGCAATTTTGGTGAGTTACGAAACAGACAAATAGTAAATAGTTGTTTCACAAGTAATGCATCCCTAACAGTTATATATTGAAGGCTATACAGCAAGCTGTATAGCCTCCAATTGTGCAATGAGACTGCAGGATAAATTTTAGGAAATTTTGAGCGAATGTCAAGGAAGTTATGAATTATTTTAAGGGAGAAAAGGAGTGGAATAGAGTAGGAAATTATGAAAGAGGACAGTTTGCGAAGGTATATAACTAAAGTTAAGGTATTTATACTTTTTTACATCATTTATTGACACGCTCAGCCACAAGAAGAAACAAGTGTTCAGCAAATTCTCCGAAGATTGTTACTCAATATATAAAGATCGCTGAGTATGTTATTATTGTCAGTTGCATCGCATCTCTTGCAGATGTATTAGCAATCCAACCCTTGAAGGTCATAGGTCATTTCGGGAAACTTTTCGTACCGTTCCCGGTCTATCCGTAATAAATGACAATTAACTTGAGCCAGAGTCTAGGTCGTCATCAGAATATGAGAACACCAGATCTCTCAAGAGGTGGAGACATGAATCACTTACTCTAAGTCTTTCAGACACTTGCATTTTGTGGTGTGAGTATTTTTGGGCCATTTAGTACTGCTTTACATCCAGTATTTTGGAACTTGACCAAGATCAAAATATTAGCATAACTGAGAATCAGGAGAGTCTATATAAAGAACCACTATTACTTAAAGTGGGGACTCTCTTGTGATTTCACTTCAAGTTACTTGTTTTTGTTTCAAAATTAGAATAATCGAAATTATGGAAGTTTTCTCAGCAATCATCTTAGTTATGAGTTTTTTTATATGTAATTATAAATGAAGGAGTAAGAGTATATGCAGTTACTACTAGTGATTTCTTCAAAATAGACTGATATACGTTCAATATCATAAATCTAGGCTTATAACATTACATAGTTTCACGCTAAGGGTACTAACGTAGCCTGTTACAAAGACAATTGCCTTCATTGCATCTTATCATGTTGAATCATTTTTGTGAATTTCAAGGGATTTAATATTTACCAAAATTATTGAGGTAGTTGGCCATAGCTGTAGCAACAATAAAGCTATAAGTGAATTTATGAACCGTAATCTTCTACCAACCAAGGGAATTGTTTGAAAAGCAAATACAAGAGTAGAGGGAATATACTAATAAACTAATACGGTCACAGAAAAGCATGATGAGGGTCTTAGGTTTCCGCCATGAATGATAAATTCCCGAACACCAGTTACAGACATATGATGGTTCATAACGATAAAAGAAAGACTTCAAAATTCTCCAGGAGAAAATGACTGACAGAGTCAGTTCGGCAGAATTTCCTAAAAACTTCAACTTATCCAGAGAACAGAACATTCTTCAGTCTGGACACTGAAAATGGAAGGGAAAGAAGAGGAGTAAAAGAATGAGTGACAATATCACAGCCGCAGAGTCACTTCAGGAAGAGTATGTGAAGAACATGGAGCTGAGGATTCCCTTAAATCAAAGGGGAGCACATGAGCTCCAATGCTGCTTAGTCTATTTAATTTGAGGTATGCAACATTATTCGAATTATTATCAGACGTATAAAGTGTCGCTGGCTTTTCTTTGCATGGCATCCTGTCATGGCATCCAAGAATTAGAATGGACTCGTGGCGAGTGTAAAAATTAATTGCTGGAAGTGAAAAAGGTAAAAAATGCAAATTTAGCCTCTTGTATAAGTGAATTATGCCAGATAATACGATAGAGGCGTCAGTTGGTTTTATAAAACGGTAAATAAAACCGTGAATAATAAAGGTATTTCTTATTCATGTAGGAAAACTAAGTAATTTACGGTTGTAGGTAATAACAGCTCCTTTAGCTGTTGAGGATAGCATTATATCTAGTGAAATGGTTTTTATGATAATAGCCGTGATGTAAATTTGATATAAGTAGCGGTCCTTCTTTTCTTATCGATGCAAATTGGATGGTGACTTTTTAACTAGAAATCAGTACCACCTTAGCCCAAAAAAGTTTAACACAAAATAGATTTAGCATATACAAATCTTAACGTATCTTAACGTCTATTTCTAATTTAATCTGAACCAAAATAAGTTAATAGAATATTTCATAAATAATCAGGTGCCTCTCAAACCTTTATATAAGGACGGAAAGAATAATCTCGACCTATCAACTTTGATTTCTGCTTTCCTCTCGAGTAAAGAAGTAGTCAATGTTTCCATTGTTACGCGCTTTGCAATAGGCAGCTGTAGCTACAAGTTTGTATTCATTCTTTTGTCGTTCGAAACATCCACCTATTTATCCTGGAAAGCTTGGAAAGGGACTGGAAACTTTGAATGGGATTCCTTGACAAAAATATAATGCCCATAACTCTTTCTTTGCGCATGAACATCCGTAAAAGTATTAAAAAGAATTAAAATTTAACAAAAGAGAAACGCTAGTAAGTAGCAGGCGAAACGTTTAAACATAAAATGTACTTTTTCCTTTTGTTATATACAATGTAACTGTCACGCGTTTTCTTAATGAAGGTAAAACACAATGTTCTCGGGGAAA
>NC_061089.1:11871197-11908697 GCF_015104395.2 Macrobrachium nipponense
TAAATCTGTACTGTCTGGTCGTATATGCCTCTTTGTTTTCAAAATGCATTGTTTTCTGACTAAATTACCTGTGACCACGTGTAGGTGGCTGCTTTTAAATCTTTAATCTAGCTCACGGCCGTTTTTTCGTTTCTTTAAAGTGAATTGGACCTTTTGTTAATCCTGTATATGCTTACCTGTACTGTGTTTTTCATTGTTCTGATCAGTCTTGCCTCTAGTAAAGGGTCGTTAAGACCGATAGATCTCGGCAGTTCTCGCTTTTTCATTTTCTTCTGTGGCATATAGAAGTATATATATATATATATATATAATATATATATATATATATATATATATATATATATATATATATATATATATATATATAAATTTCTTATCGACTAAAAAGTTCCCCTTCGGTTAACATATATGAAAATATATTAATTCCGAGGTAGAGCGAATTAGATATTAAAGGACATTTGTAGCTCGATGTATGTAAATGAATCACGGTAATGTGATATAACTCACACACACACACACACACACACACATATATATATTATATATATATATATATATATATATATATATATATATATATTATATAATATATATATATATATAAGCGAATACCACGGGAAAATGATAGTCAGGAATCCAAGCGCTTTCGTCTTTATTCAGACATCGTCAAGGAGCTACTAAAGTACAATTGGAGAGGAAGGCCTCAGGTACAAACAAGATCAGGAATACCAGATGGTTAATTATCAAAAGGGTAAAAAATTAAAAGGGATAATCCAGGATTATCGGATATCACACGGTCACAAACTTAAACAGATTCTGACCCTAACCGAAATTACAAAGTATCTTTACAGTCCAAAACATGTAAAAACTGAATATATTAATTTTGTTGCTTATATTTATCTACGACTTTTTCATTATGAAAGCATCAAGTTTAAATAAACCAAGACTTAAATTTAGAACATTTCTATTATTTGACTTGATAAAACAAGATTCAATGATATTCCTTTTAACTGTGTCATTACATGGGACTAAGGCTCTTGCTTGACTCCAGTTAATAGGATGGTCTAAATCTCTCATATGTACAAATAATGCATTCGATATTTGCCCAGTTCTCACAGAATATTGATGTTGCTTAAGACGCTGTGAAAGAGATTTGCCGGTCTGTCCGTAATAGACTTTGTCACACTTTTTTTGCAAGGAATTTCATATATGCAGCCTGGAAGATCTTTAGGAGAATTTTTGATTACTAAACTCTTGACATTAATATTACTGAAAACAACATTTATGTTAAAAAGCTTTAAAATTCTAGGAATATCTAAAAACCTTTCATCATAAGGTAATTTTAGAATGTTATGCTTACTAAATTCAAGTTTGTCATTAGTTGAATAAAATTTTTTTTTAGCTCTTTTCCATGCCACATCTACAAAAGTCCTTGGGTATTTAAGTTTCAATGCAATATCATAAATAGTTTTAATTTCAGCGTCAATAAACTGCGGGCTACAGACACGTAAAGCCCTTAGGAACATCCTAGAAAAAACAGAGAATTTAACATTTTGATGGTGATTGGAGTAGTAATGAACAAAAGAGGCAATATTAGTTGATTTTCAAAAGACTGAAAAGGTGAAATTTCTATCATTTCTATGGACAGTTACATCAAGAAAATTCAAATTACAGCTTATTTATGAAGTCACGTGCATCTACTGTGATTTTTTAAGCTAAGCATATTATATATATATATATATATATATATATATAATAGTATACATACATACGTATATGTATATATGTATAGATAGATCCTTTCTACTTTCCCAAATCACCTCACCATATTAATTTTTACACTTCTAGATCGTCTTTGTTTCATTCCTCCTCTCGTTTTTTCATCTCTTCTCACTTGGCCTTAAAAGCAGTATATAATTTGCATATTTGTGTGCTATTTGTCAGAACCGTAATTCATCCATTTAATACTGATGCTTCCTCATTTAATTAGATTAATTTCGTTGAATTTGTAACTAAAAGTATCAAAGATAAGAGAAAGAGAGAGAGAGAGAGAGAGAGAGAGAGAGAGAGAGAGAGAGAGAGAGATTCATATGACCACATTTAAGTAATCGTAATTAAATTTGATCAGTTACCGAACAGGGAGCCACATCAATATCCATATAACTCTGTGGAGTTAAATATCCAGTTTTAACTAAAAATCCAATGCGCGCTGCATATTGAAAATGCAAGTGGCTAATTTAACTAAAAGTGAAGCTCGCCAGCTCTCGGCCTTTAAATATGAAAATTAAAAAGGGCTTAGTGTAAATACGTGCGTCGATAGAGCTATTAGTTATACGATAAATATTTTCCCTTCGTTTAGAAAAAAAAAATCTTTTAAAAGGGAAATGGATACAGGCGAAAACATTCGGCCATTTCAGCAAGAATTCGAAAACACTTTATTCCTCTGACGGTTAAATGTTAATAGGTATAAAATAAAGAATAACATTCATAAGATTTCATGCTGTCAAATGATTCAGACTGGTTATATTACCATAAACAATTACGGTAAACACCTGATTGAAGAAGTATTTAAGAATCAATGTCTAGCAAGAATGAAATATTTTAAGATAAAACGGAAAGAAATATACTGCAGTTGTCTAATAAAAGAGAGAACACAAAGACGACATAAAACCGGGAATACTTACAAACAAATATGCCCCTTTATTTTTTACATTTTATTCGTGACATGATTCATTCATTTTTCCCAACGGTCTAGGTATATAGTACTTAGCCCAGGGGTTTTCAACCTTTTCCTCCCCACGTACCCTTTCAGGCATTTATAATGTCAGTAATGTACCCCCTTCACTTTGTATAACGTGGAAAACAAAACCAACTCAGAAAAACTGCAAAGAGGGGAAGTAAGTACATAACTATCCTGACATTATCCAATAATATTGTAAACATAAAGAATTCCATAAAAAAGACAGTTTTTTTCATTATTTACCTCTGGCTATGCAGTAAATTGTCAAAGTTATGGCACTGAGCTGCAAAAGCAAAATACATCATTATCACAGCAGCTGCAAAGGTAGTGAATAAAATGGCTGAAACTGTTCTCATTAACTATCCTGGTTTGCCGAGGAGCAGTTTTGGCTAAAGCACATGTGTGTATATATATATATATATATATATATATATATATATATATATATATATATATATATATATATAATATATATATGTGTGTGTGTGTGTGTGTGTGTGTGTACGTATATAACCGAGGACTCGCCTCTTCGTTGCACTCATCTTTAATGCGAGATGTGATATATTGGACCGGTGGGTGTTAAGTGACAGCTAGAGAAGTACCGGGAAAACAACGTCGAGGTGCCTGTAAAAATAAGAGCCGAAGCCGCTCTCTCTCTCTGCAAGGGAGAAGAAATGAAATCTAGGGGAGAAGTGAGAAATTGTCATAGGTTCAAAGGTTATTATTTTATTATTCGTGGTGTTAAAATGATAAAAGCAAGGAAAGCCGTAAATGACGAGTACAAAGCCGAAAACGGGAAAAAAGGGATAACACCGTCAAAATAACCACATACAATTTCATTAGGAAATTTAATCTTTTTCAACGTATTAGAAATGCGGAAGGCTTGGTCGGAAAATAAATGGAAGGAGTGTCTTTAATGGTCTGTCTTTGACTTCATAATTGGCTCTCCATTTCGGCAACTTATTATCTGTTGATGAGACGCGAATGTATAAAAAAAAATAAAAAGTCGTTGGTATAAGAATTTTCTGCTCTTTGTTTTGACAAATGATCATCAGAATTAAAAGAAGCACATATCAGCAACAGCAAGTCTGATATAATAGTCCAGAGATGAAAGTGGTCAGTGAAGATTCATCTAGTTAACAGCGGCAGGTATCCGTCATCATCCTTTAATAATAGCTTAAGCTCCCATCACAAGGGTTTATCCCAAGTGAACTGCTTCGTCCACGAACAAGACAAGGGCAGAGAGCAGGAAGAATTAATGAAAGAACCTCTATGTTTGTCTCCTTCCTTGATTTTCGTGTTGATGTAACTCTTAACTGCATATCCGAACGCATATGTTGGAGAGTTCTTTCCATTGCCTAACTGTGTAGCTATAAAATCGTGTCAATAAAATGAGGAAAAATCAGACTAAGTGCTTTATAGATAAAAGCCATTTAGAAAATACCTTAGCCTCTCTTAATTCCAGGTTAATCCAAACATCAGTTTTTCCTCTGCCCAGGGATTTCAACTTGAAAATGGTGGGGGTCAACAGGTGTACTTAAATGGCCACGTATTCCAACACAGGAAAAGTCGAATATATATATATATATATATATATATATATATATATATATATATATATATATATATATATATATACTATATATATATATATATATATATATATATATATATATATAAACTAAGCAGCAACGTAAAGCTCAACACACGCCAGTCTTTCAGCCATTAAAATTTCAGATATTTAAATTCGAATTCGAGTATTGATGGGGAAGAACTAATATGGCATAATGGTGCAAATGGTACGTTTTGTTTATTGTCCTTCCTCAGCCTAAATCTCTTAATGTAAAATAACGATTGTGTGAATTAATAATAAGAATAGTTATTTATTCTAACTAGTTTTTGTCCAGTGATTCAGAATTTTGACCATTTCTCAAGAACCGAGGAATTAGTGACCTTAGTAGTTGTGACGCCAGAAAATACATAATTAATTCATTAACATTAAGAGCCAAATATAGTAAGTGCATAATCTACTATTACTGAACAAAGGCCTACGCAAAAGAAAAATGATGTCCAGAAATAATGGGTGATTACTGGTATGTTATGGATGTTGAAGAATGTTCGAAGATCGTAAAGTACCGAAACATAATCTGGCGGTTGTGGGGAAGTCGATGAGTATGTAGCTTGTATGTTCCATAAAACACATCTGCGGACTTTAAGTAATGACATCCATTCACTGACTGTACTTGACTACCTACAATTGGCGCGTGATATATTTGCCATTCCGCCAGATATAATTTCATCGAAAATCGAAAGTAAGATTTATAATGGCTACAGTATTACCGATTGGGGAACAAAGCTGTCCACGAAGTAAACCTGGATTTGTTAGCCCTTACATACTAATCATTTTCTGATACATTTGCAGGTAGTGATATGGGCTGTTTGATGATTAACTACCACGGATCCATAGTTGGGGTAAGTGACCGCACCCTTCGCCCATTTCAAAATTCCGATGTCAGAGGCTTCGAGAACTATTTACGAAGCAAATCTTGTAACTTCACAACGGACACCTCATGTTTCTGGTTTTCCCTCATATTTAATATGCCATTTTCTAATCTAGAGTTCGGAAAATGAGGCGCTTGTTCCCTAAAAGACTTAATCTCTGTTTTTGCAAAATGTCATCTGCAGAATCTATCATTATTATTATGGTATTGTTATGATTATTGTCATCACTGGTATTTTTCTTTTTTCATTATTGCAGTGATTATAATCAATATAGTTTTTACATTAAATTTTTTAACTATTCTCAATCTTAGTACGGTTATGACCATTATTTTGACTACCACCTTTTATACTACCCCAGCATGTATGGGTATTGCTGATTAATCTTTGTTTTTTTATCGTGTTATCTTATGTATATAGACTGTATGTTATTGTCTATTCTTTGTATTTTCCATGTATATGGCCTTGAGCTGAAAATAAAAATTATTATTATTATTGTTATTATTATTATTATTATTATTATTATTATCCTGCGCGTGGCAGTAGGCCAGCTGAAGGGCTCCCTGTTTAAACGCGGCTGCCAGTCGTGAACTGGGCCCTTCGTGGCACCGCCTTTAAATTTTCTATGGGAAGCAAAATGTCAATCAGCTGAGCGAGCTTACGCGACGACACACAATGGCGTGCTGAAAAGAATGTCGTTAAGTAACTCATTATAGAGTTTGCAGTAGGAGGGTTGTCATGTTTATCAAATGAATCGAGGCCCTCTATGATACAGAGGCGTCCATGGGACTTGTTATACTTTCCCTACCCTCCCGACCCCCTACCTACCCCGGAGGAAGGCGGATGTTTCATCAACCCCCTACCTAACCCGGACAAACAAGAGAGATCCACTCGGCTGTTATTATTATAGAATAGATAGATTTATAACTTTCCGCAAATGAGGCAGCGCAGATGAACCGCGTAAAGACCGAACACGACATTGATAAATTATAATTGGTCTGAATTTCAAGTGAGTGAGCTTTCCTGAGAGATCGACGAGGAGCGACACTGTCTCACACTGAAGCTTTCATTTCTGTGATCCGTTTTATGAGACATCGCTCTCTGGAGTATGACCGAAGGTTGTTGATTGACATATCTCTATATTTATACTTCCAGTATACACGCTATATATGTATAAATATATATATATATATATATATATATATATATATATATATATATATATATATATAGGGAGAGAGAGAGAGAGAGAGAGATAATTAAAAATTGTAGCTGTTTGTCAACTGATTCTTATGTAGTGAAAAACATCCAGTCATTTGAAGAAAACAGTCTACTTTCCATATCCCCAGACCATCTTCCTCTCGACTATCTTATCATTAAAATAATGTTTACACCCCCACCGAACCCACCCACCTCCCCAACACCGAAGGATACAGCGATGATCGGGTTTAAAGGTAAGAAAGTCTAAAATATAAGGAATTCCTTTGCCACGGTGTTCCTCCCAGAGTTCCGATGTTTGGGGAAGTGTTGTCTTTGTCAAATGAATCATTTGTCAGCTTCCAAACTGACTGATATCAAGGCCCTCTAGGATACAGAGTCGTCCATGGTACTTGTTATACTTCGGTGTTTGGTACCAGCAACTGCCCAGAAACAGGGAGCCCGCGCCCCACCCGGTACTGCCTCTAAACGGCGCCAATTTGGAGATGGTGGCCAACTTCAATGGCTGTCAAGTTCTGTTCATTCTAATACATATTGCATGGTGAGGTCACACACCGTTTCAGAAACGCCAAGCTCAACAAAACAGCGCTATATATACTAAATGTATATATATATATATATATATATATATATATATATACATATATATATATATATATATGTATATATATATATATATATATATATATATATATATATATATAGTATGTACACATGCAGAGAATGAAAAACTGGGTAGATCTCCTGACCGGTTTACACTATAGTTTCCGAGACTTTTCTTTGCATTTTCCCAGTGGTACATCCACTTATGCACTGACCTGTTATTGTGATTTTTACTCATATATTTATATATATATACATATATATATATATATATATATATAGATATATATATTTACATATATAGCGGGAAGGGTTTCAATGCGGACGTCTGCTTCATACCGGCGTAGCTTTTTTTTTTTTTTTTATGCTATGTTCAGGGACCAGCCACATTTAATGTAAAATCTTGAGGTTTATACCTTTCACGAATCTTTAAAGAAAGGTAATATTTTTGCATTGTTGTGCATTCACTAAAAACAAGCATATATTGTTCGTTATCACTGTCATCTCTATCTTATCGCAAACCCAGACTTTTAACCCTCATTATTTTCAACGTCTATAAACCTATAATCTTTACAGCCTCTGCCTTCTCCTTTTCATTGACATTTCACATCCACGCTTCGCTACCCTGATAAAGTATTGATTTAACAATCCAGTCAAGCTTTTCAACTTCCGCTCTGCCACATACTCCTTTTCGCCCCCGAGACTTTTATACGAACATAAGTCGAGTTATGTACAGGATGGACCTCGGGCTGATAAGCATACTTGTGGAAGAGGCTGTCGAGAGTGTTAGGAGGGCAATTCAAAGGCTGAGGAATGCGAGCGGGCAGGAGCAAAATGCTGCGTGTGTGTGTGTGTGTGTGTGTGTGTGTGTGTGTGTGTGTGTGCACTGTAGTGATGTAGTGGCTGGTCAAATTTTGAAAGGCAAGTCTAGAGGAGAGCAAAGTCTCAGAGGAATAATGGACGGGAATAATTATTCTTCATGTAAAGTTACAAATAAAAGCGGTGATTGTAAGAAAGGTAAAACTAAACATTATTTTACATTTACTGTAGCATAAGACTTACGGTTTTTATTAAGTAAGCAAGACATATTACACAAAAATTGGTGAATGCTAGACAGTATGGGTTTCGTGGGGCAGACGAGGAGGAGCTATATGGTCAACAAGCAGAACAACGAATGACAGGATTAGCACAGTGCCATTTATGGGTATCAAATGAGAAAGCAGGCGTTCTTGCAATATCTGTACATAACCTTCAAAAGCTCAGTGAAGCAGTCCAGCCTGTTCCCTTGGTCCTGTAACCAGTCTACCACCATCTGTTAGCAGTGGTGGAATGGAAGACGAGTCTGACCTAAGGACAGATGACGCCAATTTGGTTCACCACAGAGGAGGCTGAGTAATTCCTTCAAGTGTCCTCTTCAAGGAATTATTCTAATATCACTCGGCTATAAGGTAAGCCCTATTCGCAGCACGGCGTAACTCAACAAATTAATGTAATTTTCATTTGACCTATTACGTTTCCATGCGTTGAATTTGGTCTGTTTGTCATAGCAGGCTCGTCTACATGTATCATCAAACCATGGCTGGTCATTTGTCCTTTAATTTGATGCCCTTTCTAGGACATATCATATTAAAATAGCCATGTAGCATTTCTTTAACTTCTTACTGGGATCATGATCTAATATAGCATCTTGCCTGACAAGCTTCAAAAATGCGATCCCAATTGTCTCTGGATTTCAACCAGACCGTTTTTTTCGTGGAAGCATTAGGAATATTCTGATTGGCAGATATGTCCATCTTAAAGGCACAATGACCAGAATGCCTATATATTCACAGACCTTGGACTTGACAATAGCTGGAACAAATGTGAATATGAGGTCTAATCTATTACAAGAAATATTTGTGGGTTCCTCAATTAGCTGGACAAAATCGAAGGATACACAGAACTCAAGAGCAGACCTGCCATTCTGATCTGTGGAATTTGAATTTAGCCACCCACTGTGCTTTGCATTACAGTCTCCACAAATAACAAATGAAGTTTTTGAATCCTGTGACTGAGCCACACTAAACCTTTCCAAAAGACATTCATATATAGAATCATCGATATTTAAATAGCGGTAAACACCAAATACGCAAACATTGTAGAACTTACTGAAAATTTAAAAAAAAAGAACTTCATGGCAACTACATCCACACCTTGCTCATGTGGGATGTTACGACGATAAAAAAACAGGGCGTTAAATCCAGGGATTAATAACTCAACCTTTGACTTGTAACTACTTACAAAATTCTCACATAAAAACATCAGATTGAAGTTACAGTCATATCTCTGGCGATCAAGCAAATTTGACATTAAGCCCCGACTATTAGAGTAAAGTACTTTGCAATTTTTCATATTGTCATAAGTAACAGACCCGGGGTTCAGCTCAGTGTCTCCTGAAAGTATTAGAATTAACAGTAACATTGTAAAATTCAACAGAACTATAAACAACAGTACCATCTACAGCAACGGTATTACATTATTTACAAATATTCTGTTGAAATATATATAACAATAACCTGTCATTAATATCAAAGCTCTGGAAACAACTGGTCGACAAGGTGGGGTCGGCACACCTTACAAGGCTAAAGAAATCCATAACGATTTACCACAACAACTGAGGGAGGACAGTCAGGATGGATTTAGAAATAAAACACTTAGAAGTAAAAGATTATGTAGAGACGAAGGCACTTACCTGACAATCCACCGAGTAATTTTCGCTTTCTCATCAGCCTGTTCATACACACTTTTCGAAGAAATGGGAAAGTAAACGGAAAAGAGGATAAATGCCTCAGGCAAGGAAACTCAACCGAAGACCATGGAAGGCCACGGTACAATGGCTGTGGCACAGCCCAAGGTTGGAGAACAAGGTTTGTATTCAGAGTAACTTTAACTTAGAAGGGTTGCCTATACCAGGACTAAAGAGCCCCTTCTTGCCGCTAGTTTGATTTCGGAGTGTCCTTCTTCTAAAAAGTCTATTTTAACCTAATTCGTGTAGATTTATATATATATTATATATATATATATATATATATATATATATATATACATATATATATATATGTGTGTGTGTGTATAGTATATATATATATATATATATATATATATATATATATATATATATATATATATATATGTATATATGAATGGCATTGTCGCTTCTAGAAAGTCGGATCTTTAATAAGAAGAGTATGGCCAGCAGAAACTTCAGCATTTTACGTTAAAAGTTTATTTTTATCCAACGCCTACGTTTCGGGATACAAATCCCATCTTCTGGGATAAAAACAGGGGAAAAAATAAAATTCTATACATTAAATCAGACTAAAATTGGGTACAGTAGTAAATTATGCTTTTTAAAATTTATATAGATTAATTAACATTATATCAGTGAAAATTCGAATTTTATATAAAAGTAAGATGGTAACTAATTGAATAAGAGATCAACAGTAAAAAGCAAAGCTACTAAGTACAATGACACTTTCAAAATAAATAAACAAAACACTTAAAAACACAAACCATACATGAACAACTAAGAAAAATTTACATTACTGCTAAAGGCAGGAGAAAAATATTGAATCCTAACAAGCAAAAAATTTCTGTATATGATTACAAAAGGAGAGAGAAAAAAATTGAAAAATATTTATATTAAGGCGGACACAAAGAAAAAAAAAAAAACTTTTACAGGTTTGGGAACAAATTTCTTTAGCTTTTGACCATTGGTTTTTAAACTTAATACATGCAAGACATTTTTGTGTAGGGCTTTTAATTTGTCATGCAACTGTGTCAAATTCCATGAGGAAGTAGTTTTCTTGCAAAACTATTTTAGCAGAAATTGCTATCCATCCCACCTTTTGAGAAAATCTTGAGAGAGTTTCTAATTGCCATTGTTAAATCGAAAACACCCAATTTTAATGTACCTAAAAAAGAGCTGTATATATCCTTGCCTTTTTGTTCAACATATAAACTTGTAAAGCGAGAGCTCACCGTCGTACTCAGCAATATGTACCCATACGTTAAATTTAATTTTATCTTCAAGAACTCCTTAAAAATCAGAAGTCTTTTCAAGTTCAAGGACACCATACCGCATCAACGGTATATTTGTTTACTTGTCCCAAATGTAATTTGAGAACCTATGTCGGTAATTCTAGTCGGCTGTTGAAGGTTCTCATCGATTACCATCGGGGTGTCAGTCACGGAACAGGAATAACTTTATCTAAGAAAGAGTTTTCTGCAATACGCAACCATGCAATAAAATGTAAACATAGCATTCAGTACAATGATTTTAAAATCTTATGCCAAGCAATAGATAACCGGTCATTACCCATTCTCGAGTCCCTCTTCATTAAACAATTGTCACCAACCCTCAACAACCATTCAACTGCTGTACAACTCAACATTACTTAATAGACCACTCGCCCTTTCTACCTTCTCGCCTTTGTGTTTGCCTCTCCCCTTTTGTCAAAAATAAATAATAACTTATTCAGTCTTATCTCTGCTTCTGTACCGGTGAGTTCTCGTTTGGTTTTTTTTTTTTTTTTTTTTTGCTTTGTGTCCGCCTTTATATATACATTTTTTTCTCTCCTTTTGTAATCATATACAGAAATTTTTTGCTTGTTAGGATTCAACATTTTTCTCCTGCCTTTAGTAGTAATGCAAATTTTCTTAGTTGTTCACGTATGGTTTGTGTTTTTAAGTGTTTTGTTTATTTATTTTGAAAGTGTCATTGTACTTAGCTTTGCTTTTTACTGTTGATCTCTTATCAATTAGTTACCCATCTTACTTTTATATAAAATAAAATTCGAATTTTCACTGATATAATGTTAATTAATCTATATACAAAACAGCATAAATTTACTACTGTACCCATTTTTAGTCTGATTTAATGTATAGAATTTAATTTTTTCCCCTGTTTCTATCCCTGCAGATGGGATTTGTATCCCGAAACGTAGGTGTTGGATAAAATAAAACTTTTAACGTAAAATGCTGAAGTTTCTGCTGGCCATACTCTTTTTATTATATATATATATATATATATATTATATATATGTAGTATGTATGAGTATGATAGTATGTATATGATGAGTATGTATATGTATGTAGTATATATATATATATATATATATATATATGATATATATATGTGTGTGTGTGTGTGTGTTATATGTATATATGTGTGGTATAATATGTATGTATATATGTATATATATATATATATATATATGTATATATATATATATATATATATATATATATATATATATATATATATATATATCATATTTACCATTTGAGGAATATTTTGCATTACTCAGGCTTCAAATTTGGCGCAAATTGTTCGGTAATGGTCTCAATGACAATATATTCGATTTCCTGAAACATTATTTGATTATTCACGAAAGCTATCTTTCACTTCATGTATGAAAAGGGAGAGGGGTTGCCACTCTATCAATAGAAGTCAGTTATCTAAAGCATTGAGGTAGAGGGAAGCATTCTACATGGGTTGTATATTTAATAATGTAAATGTGTAACTGACATAAGTCATTTCTGCACCTCTAACAGGAACATTAAGTGAAAGAGAAAACAGCTCCGTTTTTTCTTTCATTGCCAAGTGTCATCCAGCATAGTAGCTATTCTTAACTTCCTGTGCTGCATGGCTATTTTAACTGCAGCATTTTCATCATTCTTGTCATTTCACAACATTGTCACATTTATCGTCTCACCTGACTCCGTCACATCAGTTGAGGTCAGACATTGGAAGCTTGCACTGGTTATCCAAAGAGGTATTCCTGCTCTTTAAGAAACTTCTTCCATCAAACTTTTTTATATTCTTTCTAAGTTACTTTGGCAACACCATCTTCAACAGAAAAGCACACATTCACACACAAATATATATATATATATATATATATATCATATTATATATATATATCATATATATATTATATATATATATATATATATACATACATACATATATATATATATATATATATATATATATATATATATATATATATACATATATATATGTATATATATATATATATATATATATATATATATATATACATATATATATATATATATATATATATATATATATATTATATATATATATGCACAATAAGGAGACAGACAGACAAATAGAGACGTTCAGGTAGCAAAAAACGTGAAGTTTCAGATGAGGACATCCATACCGGGAATGAAACTCACACATGGAACAAGAAATATCAATTACTCCGTTTTTTTTACCCGTAGGTAGAACATTTTGTTGGTGAAAAACAAACTTTAGTTACTCAGGGAGATGGTTAACAGCTATTGAGTGTACCTGTCGGTCTAAGAAAGTAACCCAACTCCAAGTGAAACCGTTTTTCTTTCTTTCATCACAAGCAGAACGAATTTATATTTGAATAACAACAGTTTGGAGCTGTACAATGTGAAACAGTTTATCACAAAGGAGACGATTTTATATTTGAGTAACTGAATTCTATGACAACTGCTTGACACTGTACATTTTTTTTCTTATTAGCTAGAATATCTCTCCTTCGTAGAATATTAACATGCCGCATTTCTGTGAAAGCATGACCAGATACTTTAATTGATAAAGAGTAATGAAAAATAGTTTGTAAAACTTTAAGGCAAAACGTTAATTATCAGAGAAAGCGTATGCTAAACACCTCATCAAGAATGGACAGTATTTTCGCAATTGTCAGTGGCAACATTTACCTTCACCTTTAATTTGGACCTCCTGTTTTGGAATCCATTTCTTTTTTTCTTCTTCTTCCTTTTTTTTTACTGGATAATCACAGCATACATGGTAAGTTAAATACAAGTCTATTTATGGTGTATTCGTGAGTTTTCTTTTTATATCTTTTGATCGATCAGTGTTTTTACTTTCTCTATGACAGACTGCAATTGAGCATGCAATCCTTACAAAGGCTCTACTGGGCATGCTACCAGATACTTATGTAATTGTAATGAGCCCTCTTAACTTATCGAATTTTTCCAATTTTTTAAAACGCTTACCACTTCGAAGCCTTAGATCCAAATGGAAGAAAATAAAGTAAATATGATGTCTGTAGGACGAATCGAACCTGCATCCAGAGTGTCAGAATGAGGTCACGTTGCCGACTCTGGATGCAGGTTCGAGCAGAACTACAACGTCATAATGACTTCATATTCTTGCATTTGGATCTAAGGCTTTGAAGTGACAACCGCATCCAAAAAGTGGGAAGAACTCGGCAATCTAAGACGGAATTGCGGTTATTACAACAGCAGCCCATCCATGATTCCTTACCGGAACAGCAGTTCCTTTATTTAAGATTTTTAGGCATTTTCATAATGTCAGTGCACCCCCTTCTTTCATTTTCCTATTTTAATACAAGATTATGTTTTTCAAGACGATCTGGTTTAATGTACATGATTTTGACACAAATGATTAGCGCATTTTGAATTTTAATTACTAATTAATTTAGCGTTGTGCAAGTCAGTCGCGACATATTTCCTCGAATGAGCTGGGCTTATTCTAAATCCTAGTGGCCTTTCCCCGCAGATATATATTTTTTCCACCGTATTGTCTTTATTTTTCAGCGTTAAAAAATAATTCCAGAAATCCCAGCAGCAAAGCCTAAAATCCAGACCTCGACAGAAGTTTTATCAATATGCATGCGTCTCATTCACCATTGTTCCGAGAGGGATAGGTCTTGGTCTTTAAAAATGTCCATGCAAACTAAAATAAAAAAATAAAAAAGATAAAAAAGAGGAGATAAATGGACTAATTTATATTCGCGGGAACTTCCATTTATTTTAACTGATCTTCAGATAGATAAATAGATTATTACAATGACTAAGGAAATGTCTTTCGGTGCTGCTCTCTCTAAGATGTAATATTGCTTTTTTTTTTAATTAAAAATGGCATATCGAGAAAACTACGAAGCCTTCCCACTCGCAGGTAGATTCAAGAGGAGCGGTTGAAGGTCGAGATGCGTGACGTCACAGCAGCAGTGGCTCTACTAGGTCAGTAACCTGTGTCACCTCGCAAGGCCCTTAAAAAGAAAGGATGCATCCTCTTGCTTCCTCTCTTTCTCTTTTTTGAAGATTATAATTCGTTCATGAAGGAAATTAAAGAGCAGGTTATAAATAATTCTAAATATAGATTAATGTACCTGATAAAACATATGTCTGTATAAAAGTTCGCAATTTTGATCAAAATAAAAACAGCATCACGACCAAGTATTACCTTCTGTCATGTTGCCTTTTCATTTCATTCGGCGCGTTCCTTGAAGAGCTGATGCCCTTATTCAAAACACCGATTCTAAAGTACTCCAAGGAGAGGAAATTAATTCCAGAAATAGAGTCATGCCCTTGCTGATGTATATAATACTCCTCTTCCTGGAAAAATATTTTTTCGCCATGATAACGGAAAATAAAATCCTTAGCTTTTACACATTCAAAATATTTTTGCCAATATTTCAATAGCTTCCCAATTCTTGTTCTTACGCTGGAAGTCCATTTGGTAATTTCTTTTCCTGCCATAGTCCGTAAAAAACAATTTTAAACCTACTGAAGGGTTCTAAAAAAGAACCCCCCTCCATCATGGCATCTTTATTGCTTCTTCATCTTATTGGTCTTTCTCGGAACTATTTTGCAAAACCTTCTTATAATCTCCTGGTGAGCAACACTATAACACAGCAGAAAGGATTAAACCATCAGGAAGGTTGTTGTTTTTCTCTTCAATGTCTAACTCCGTTTTCCGTATAGTCGTGTTCCACTATCTTATTTTTCTTTTACTTTTGCATTTGACAGTTCTTTACTTCTCCAACTTTCATTATCAACTTCAAAATATCTTCGTTAGTTGCATAATTTTATTTCTTTCTTCTTGCCTAGTGCTTCTTTTATCATTATTTTTGTATCGATATGAAAGATACGGTTTTTGTACTTCTTATGGTTCCAAAGCAGATGCATTAATATTCCACTAAGCTGAGCTTTGAGCGTTTTTCGTTTTTCTGATGCCTTTCTACATCTCGCATTGTGAAATCCTTGTAACCTTACAATTTCTGATACCTTTAAACCAAGATCATTAACAGAATTGCAATGTTCCAAATTATCACTCTCTGTAAGGAAATTATAATACTTTTTTTTAATGTAAGACTTTCCGTTCCCGTGTTTCATAAATATGTATTTAATTGCCCTATGATGATACCTAAAAGAGATTATGGTCACCACTTGCACCCCTTCGTTTTACTCTGGTTTGTATACAGTATGTACCAAAGTGACTCTTCTCCTTTTTCCTTGTTTTTGGAAAGAGTTTTGAGTTCTGTCTTTCCACCAGGTTGAAGACCATCAGTTGACATAAAATGTGGACCCGTCCTGATGAGTTAATCTTCTAACTTTTTTTCCGCAGTCTCCTTTGTTACTATGTGTGCCATTATCTTGAAGAAAGATATTGCACTGATGCTTCGCTCTTAAATAACACCAAAAATTTCTATCACTTGTTCAGTCATCCTCCGTTCCATTTTTCTCACTGTTATTTCGTGAATATTAACTATTGTCTCAACAACAATCGGATGATTTCTGTAATCTTTGATTACTTTTCCAAAGTTTCGTCTACTCAATTGCTTTTATCAACAACATTGAAATCGCTTTTCTCTTCCTACAGCCTTCTTCATCGAAATATTGTGAGATAAGCTTTCATCCTCTATTTTACCTTCCCTTTTAAATCTGCCCAATACTCTCAGCCAGCTTTGTTTTCCATCTCATGGGTTTCAATTTCATTTTATCACCATGAATATCTTTTATGGCATATTCTTCAGTGCTCCAAATCTTTGATCTTCTAATGCCAGTCATCTTTTCTCTGCAATCAATTTCTTTCGTTCGCCTCTCCTTGTAGTCTGTTTGTTTTTCTTACCCTCCAGGTCTTTTCGCAACAAGTTCTCAAAGTTTCCTGATCAACTCTGGTTTTCTTTCATCAACTGACTAACTTATGTTCTTTGTTATCTGTACCAGCTGCTTTTTTCAGTTTTTTGCCTTTCTTGGGCTCTTCTTCACCTCTTCCAGTATTCAGCGTTACTTCTCCATTTGGATCTACGGTGACTTCTTGGCAATCCCCTGATACTTCCGGATTATGATGTCAAAGAGTTTTTACGATGTCAGTCATTTGCGCTAATATGTTTATTCCCTTGCTGCAGTCTCTTTTCTCCATTCCAAACACGAGCATCACTAAAATATATTATTTCCTCAGTGTTTTAGTAGTTAACCTTTGGCTTCTTAATTAGATTTAGTCTACGTCGACGCCCTCTCGATTTTCTCACCTTGATTATTTCCTTTGTTCTCTTATTATTCTTTTTCTTTATTTTTTTTTGTTGATTTGTATATTTTCTCGGACTAGTGCCTTTACTTCTTTTCGATTATGTTTCTATGATTTCTTCCCATTTATAGATTCTTTCATTTCTTTCCTTTTTTTATTCCTTCCGTTTTTAGTTTACTGTAAAAAAATAATGAGATTGCTTTGTCTGTGTCCGCATTTTTTCTGTCCTGCCTCAGATCTTAAAAACTCCTGAGGCTAGAGGGCTGCAAATTGGTATGTTGATCACCCACCTTCCAATCATCAAACATAGCAAATTGTACCCGTCTAGCATCAGTAGTTTTTATTTAACGTTAAAGTTAGCCATGATCGATACCGGTACCAACAACACATGCCACCCGGACCGTGGATAAAAGTTTATCGGCCGCGGCTGAGAGTTTCATACAGCATTATCGCTGTACAGAAAACTCTTCGGATCATTTTTTACTGGTTTATTTTCGTTTTTATTTCTTCCGTAGCCTAAAGCGTTCTTAATATTTCTATTTGAATATCTGTTGCATAAGTCAATGTGTTCGACCTCTACTACTGTGTTCGTTGTTGCATTGCAACCATCGCCACAGAAGGGTCTGCTCTCACCTCTTCCCATAGGAAATATCTTACTTTCTCTCACTTTTCTTTAATGGTGAACATTACTGGTCTTTGATTTATATTCATTTCCATAACAGAACTACACGTTCTTCGCAATGACAGAAATGGCAGGAGTGGATCCCTTTCTTATCTAAGTGTTCGGCTTTAGAATGTAAAGGTGCTGTTTCATCTTTTCAACGTTGCGATTTGTTATGCCACTGTCATCAACATTCATTCTATCATTTATTACCTAACTATTCATAAAACTTCCCTTATTCTCTGTATTTTTTTTAACCGCATATTATTCTATCTACTTCATTAGCTTCGTATTGTTTAGTTTCGTGCACATATTATGAGTCAGTCTAAATGCAGACAATGTTCGGTATTTAACAGTTTCCTGCATACAATGTGTTCTCTCTCTCTCTCTCTCTCTCTCTCTCTCTCTCTCTCTCTCTCTCTCTCTCTTTATTTTTTCTACATATTTTTTTTATTCTTTTTTATTTTTCGCGAATCGCTTTCATGCCGTCCTCCTTCCCTTGAAGTATCCGATCTTATTGAAGTCTTATTTATGTTTCGTGAAGCATAAATTGACTGAGCAATCGAGCGCAGCGCAAGTTCTTTTCTTCGCCTGAAATTCGAAAGGGCAAAAATAATAAAATATCGTCTTATATTGATTACCGCTGTTAATAGTATATTGTACAGCGTGAACTCCGCCCTCGTTCCAGCTCATTGGCCCCCAAACCTCTGCTCTTCCCTGATCACGGGCTTGTTTGTTAAGCTTTAAATGACAAAGAGTCGTTTGCAACATGCGTGATATCAAGTTGTTTGTGCTTTCATTGCCAGCTTGCCTGTAAATGATGATGCTTGGCAAAACATTAAAATCCGTTTTACAATTGGTTCATTTGCGCTTGCTTTTCCTAAAGACCATGGCGTGATGACAGAACTACTAAGAATGAAAGCTGAAATTATCTGTTTGGAAAACTTTAATCCCTGCTAGAATTTCAAATAATTCTTCAGTAAAAAAGTAAAAAATACGCCGAAGTTTCTTCTTCGTAATCAGTTTTCTGTACAACATATAATGCTGTATAAAACTATCAGCTGTGACCGGTAGCACTTCAGTTGCTCACCAGATGCGGTAGAGTCAGGATGTGTCCCATGCCTCCGGATAACGCTGCCAGATGCACGATCCATGGCTAACTTGAACCTTAAATAAAATCAATGCTACTTAGGCTGGAATGCTCCAAATTGGTATGTTTGATGATTGGAGAGTGGATGATCAAAATAACAATTTGCAGCCCTCTAGCCTTAGTAGATTTTATGATCTGAAGGCGGACAGAAAAAGGTGAGGACAGGAAAAAGTGCGGACGGAAGGACAAAGCCGGCGCGATAATTTCCTTTTACAGAAGACTAAAATGCAGGATTTAGTGCATGAAAGAGGAGCAGCAATAGAAGAATCTTTGAAAATTACCTTGGTTCTCTCATGATTACGTGCAGTTCGTTTTAGTAATATCTAAGCTGCAAATAATTCTGCTGCACAGTTCAGAAAGCGCTTTATTAAATTCGCCAGATTTAGAAATGCTATTATCAACAAGCTAGGCATAATCATACATCGAAGAATTTCCATAGGAAGAAATTTTCTAGGGTTCATCTGAGAAAAATTTTTTTATTGTAAATCATAAACTAATTTACGTGTGGTAACTTGCTTGAAGGAACGTCAGCATATCCAAAACCAGTATATCTATGCTCTTTGTTTACTTAGATTTTATAAAGAAAACGGCAAGGAAATTTATATCCTATCTCTGCATTAAAAAAAAAACGCTAGGTAAGTAAACTTCGCCCTCTGGAACGTGCCCAGCTTTGAGTTATTTATGAATTTCCAGTGAACTCTCGCTAGAATTTACCATATTATCCCGGCCAGAGGCCCCGAAACTTCAAGTGGTTCGCCCGATCACATCCAAGATGTACAATTCATGAGAGAAGTCATACGCGAACACCTGTGGCCCCATTTCGTCACCGTAGGCAGAACGAATGCCTTGTATGTTTTTAGTTATTCTGAAACTGTATGCGAAGTGTACTGAGTTGGACTACCAAAATAATCGAAGCCTTTGGGTAGTTGACCTTCAAATTTCCCAAGTCAGAAACCCAAACAAGACTGTATAATGAATATAATTTCAATCAGTCTTATTTCTCACCGAGGGATTTTTGTTAATGTGTTTATGATTCCCATCTGAGTAAACGTCCCTACTCGGTCAAAGTGCACAAATACTGTTTTCCCACTTTTATACCTCTAATGATACTAAGTTGCATATGCGTTATTCTCCCATTACCATCATAAAGTTGCACAAAATACAGAAATTTCATCGACAATATGTATCCATCAGTTCTTCAGAATCAGTCTTTGTAAAACTTCGATGACCAACACCAAGAAAGTAGTATACTCGGAATACCACCTTGCGGGATCGTTCCTGCTTCAAAACACTGATTCTACTTACATATGAAATCGCCTATATTATGAGAAATGTTTTTGCAGGAATACAGCTCAGAATCTTATCTTTATCAAGATTCTTATCTTTATCAAGATTCTTGTCTTTATTAAGATTCTTATCTTTATCAAGATTCTTAACTTCATCAAGATTCTTATCTTCATCAAGATTCTTATCTTCATCAAGATTTTTATCTTCATCAAGATATTTATCTTCTCCTTATCTCAGATCATTATTTGCATCAAAACTTGAATTCAATTTAATCATTCTTTTCTCATGATCAATCTCGGTATAAAGAAATGAAAACCGAGTCCATTGCTTATTGTTTCTGTAGTGAATCGTCCTCATCATATTCAACATTTCGATCTCGCGAAAGCTATCCAGATTCAGATCAAAATTACCAACGAGACCTGAGTACTTCATCATCATCATTTTACTTTAGGAGGATGAAAAGCTGTAAGGTTACAAGAGATTAGTGTCTTAATTATCAGTTGATGAGGCTTCATGGAAGCGACATAGGTGGCCGCAGAGAACGGAGTGACATTCCATGTGTAATGTTGTCATTTTATGGATAAATAACATCGCTAAAGACTATGTTAAGGGTGCAATTTTAAGAATATCGGTTCTAGTTTGTCTTCAGCAATTCTTTGAGACATTTCTTTATATTTGGGTTTTCTGCATGGTATTTTCTAGGCACCTTCATGAGGCAGATCTCTCTGCATGGACTAGATTCGATTTCATGTTATTTAGGATTTATATAATGTGGAGACAGTGTTACGGGTACCTTTCCTAAATGAGAAAGTCATAAGTACAAAAGCTCCAAAGCTGGTTTGTCTCAGTGTAAAGAACTTTTCATCACTGATGTCTGGGTATCCGTAACGCAGTCTCCACAGTATCGTATAAATAACAAAAAAAATCGGATCCAGTCCATGCGTTATATACATATATATATATATATATATATATATATATTATATATATATATATATATATATATAAGATAGAATAGATATAATATATATATAATATATATATTATATTTTATATATATAGATAGATATAATATATATATATATATATATATATATTATATATTATATATATATATATATATATAATTATATCTATATCTAAATGCATATATGTGTGTGTGTGTGTGTGTATTGGTTTTATCTATCATCATTCTTCATTTTTTACGTTCATATGTGAACTCTACTGTCATTTATTTATTCATAATTTACCATACTGATTTATATATTTCATCTTCATTAGGGCGCTGAGTAATCCTGATGGGTCCCGGAGCTTGGTTCTCAAGACCTAGATTTCATAATCAATCAATCAATCAAAGATATCTTCCCAATCAAAGCTTAAAGAGTTGATGAACAGTGCAGAGAACTAACGAGGAAATATCATTCAGAAAAATTGAAGATAAAGAAATGTCTCAAACAGCTGCTGAAGACATATAAAAACCGATATTCTTACAATTTTCCCCTAACGTAACCTTTAGCTGCAGTTTAGCAAGATTATTTATCTATAACATGGCAACATTACTGTCTTTATAAAAAGCTGGCCTCCAACATTTTCTTGTAAAGCAAAAACACTTTAATTTCTTAGTAACTTTTTTCTGTCGCTGTCATCATTATTATTGTTCTCATGAACTGAAGATAAAAATACGATATAAAAAAAGGGCATTCTGAATGATGATGCAGAGAAGTATGATATGAAAATGTGTTATGAATAGTGAGAGCTCCTTATCTTTTTCTCTGTAGATTATGTTACAATTTTAAACCATTTATTCGAGAAGCACTAGAAGCATTTTCATCTTTGAAACCCCATCTTATGAAATTTTTGAATGAAACCGAGCATTATTATGTTATGCAACATGTGCCGGTCCATTTCAGATGTTATGTAGTCATTATGTAGATGGCGCAACCGCCCAGCTTTGAATTATTGCAACATGAGGATAGGCTCTTTGAAAGATATAAGAGACATATAAAGTAAATACATTCTCACTATTACAGAAGAGAACTTCTGATATGAGCAAGTGTAAGGGCTGTTATCTTATTTCAAAATTTCAGTTGCATGATTGGATGATTAGAGATGTGGTGTGGTTGTGCATAGGTTTCTTACTATATCAAATAGCTGAAATATCATGTAATGACGTAGCTAATGATGAGCAAAAGCTACTTTGTCACTTAAGGAGGAAATTTCATTTCCTTTGGCGGAGTTTTATTTTTACGTTTACTGCTGACTAACTAGGACTAGCTGGGTTTCGTCTTACGCCGTTCTGTCTCCTTCGTTGAGTTGGTTCCATTCACCTCTCTTTGCAATGAGGCAGTGACTCGTCCACGAATTTAACATTGACGTTGATGAAATACCTATATAAAAACCCGCAGTTTCATAATAAGCAACTCAATGAGCAATTAGAATGAAGGTAAAAAGTAATGAGCACCTTACGAAAATAGTCAAAAAGGAAAATGACGGCTTATGTTCAAATAACTGTTGACAACATCCTTCGACGCCCAAATTGGTTTTCACGTGATTATTCCTGAAATCCTGAAGCGATAATCAAGTTCATGTAAACGACAATTTATTCGCCTGCATTTCATAATGTTTATCAATAATTAATGACTTCGAGCGCTGCCTTTGTTAATAACATTTGAAGGGGGCCATGAAAACATGTTTATGTAAAACAAATTGATACGACACCTAGCATTAGCTATCGGACTGCTGCTGGCCGAGCCGAGACCGTGGCAACAATAGTTATACGGCGATATACTGTTTGTTTGTCCGTCGTTTGGTCCAGTAAATATAAATACAGTTGTGGACTTTCTTTGATTTTCCTTCTGTGTCATCTGTCACTTAAGAATGCTGAAAAATAAAATGAAAACTGCTACCCTAAAGATTTGCATAAATCCTGACTTAATATACTTAAAGAATATCCGTGTATTTTTGTGTTAAATCTGGGTCGTTCATGTTAGCGGAAAAGAGTGATGATTTAGCTCTTTTTTAAAGGAAAAAGAATGGCAGGATAAAATATTGTCAATTTCTTCCTTCAAAGGTCATAAATCATCTACGACAGGTTGCATTTCTGTATCTTTCTTCCTCTTGTTTTTTCTTTATTTTTTGAGAATAGTAATTGTTCAACCATAATAAAAGATTACTAACGGATCATTGTAGGAACATTTTCTGCGCAGAAACGGGACTTGGATTGTTATTTGGAGCATATTGCTTGAAAGGAATATATTAAGTTTAGAGGAACGAAAACTGCGGTAGCATAAATGTGCTTTATTTTTTTATTGGAAATTGAAATCTGATATTCTGCTGAGACTTCCATTTGGGTCAAAAATTATCGAATCTGCTTTAAATAGCACTTCATAGTATTTGCCTTTGGAGTTTATTTACCTGTCATGATACTAATATAAATGAATTCATTATATATTGATATAATTTTTCTAGCAAGTTTTTTTGGTAGCCACGGTACGGATCTCTCCTTCTTCTAAACTCAAATTTATTCAAAATCTAGTAATTACAGAAAATTATAGAAACATTGCATAATAAAAATGGAGTATGTCTCAGGCTACGATCTATAGTGGTCCAAGTCATACTGAAAGTAAAAGAAAAAATAATTTTTTCCCCTTTCTTAATTTCCTAGATGTCGAAATTAATAAACCTTTGAAGGATAATTAATAGAGAAATAATAATTATAATGAGAAATAATAATTATAATACCTATAGTACGGTTGTTTATTCCGCTCCAGTAAAAAGTAATAATTTGACTCACACACACAGACAACACACATGTATATATATATATATATATATATATATATATATATATATATATATATATATATATATATATATATATATATACATATATATATATATATATATATATATATTTAATTTCTTCTATTTTTTCGTTAC
Organism: Macrobrachium nipponense; assembly: GCF_015104395.2. Taxonomy (NCBI): domain Eukaryota; kingdom Metazoa; phylum Arthropoda; class Malacostraca; order Decapoda; family Palaemonidae; genus Macrobrachium; species Macrobrachium nipponense. The sequence goes on from NC_061089.1 coordinate 11,895,637, forward strand.
ATGCATTCACTTATCCACGTATAGTGCTTCAATCACCCAATAAAAATAACAGGAAAATTTGTTCAAAACACTACAGTATTCTGACTTTTAGTTGGTCTAATTAAAACGTTCAGAGCATAATATAAATGTGTGTAGATGTAGATCTATATAATATATATATATATATATATATATATCTATATATAGGATATATATGTATATATATATATATATATATATATATATATATATATAAGTGAATGCATGTAACGAAAAAACTAGAAAAAATTAAATATGCAAAGTAAATCACTACGAGACAACACCAAAAATTCTTCCAACTCTCCTATTTCAATTATCCTTGAGACTCCTTGTGTAAGTCATGGAACATCTAAAATAAGCCATATTACGTTAAATAGAGAACTCTGAATGTGATTTCATGGAGTTGACAGGATAATTAGATGTTGACTTCACTCTATTAAATAAAAGACAGGCCATTTCTGCTACACGTCACTCGAGACTGACGACAATAAAGGCACACCTAGCCTTTGTACCTAATGAAAAAATTATAGTGTTTCCAATAACTCACTGCAATACTGCTCACAGCTCTCTCTCTCTCTCTCTCTCTCTCTCTCTCTCTCTCTGCAATATGTACCTAATTCACAACCTATCTTTTAGACAACAATCCGGCTAATGATATTTTTTTGAATGAGTGCTTGTTTACAGTAACTACTTCTTTATTCATAAAGTACAACAGTGTGATAAGCCGTACTAATAATAACCCTCCCTTCCACGAGGCTACTCCACCATTCGTGCAACCTAAAGAGGACAATCACTTATATATCTTGAGACTCCCGAATAAAACAGTAGTGATTCTGTTTGTTTCAATTTGAATAAGCAATTCCGACATGGCTTCTCATCCCAGAAAGTGGAAGACCACCAGAATCGTCTTTATTTTGTTTAAATTATCATTTATTCCCTGTTCGCAGAATGGTAAGCAGGTATGAAGCAATTCGAGAGCACTCGTAGTCTGTAGAATATATATATATATATATATATATATATATATATATATATATATATACATAACATTATATAATATATGTATATATACATATAGCTTGTGTGAATCTTAACCCTCTAAAAAGCATGGCCGAATCCATAAAAATGTTATCTACACACGCGGCCGTAATTCACACCTATCATTTTCGCACTCATATTGACAAATATGATAAAAAAAAAGTAATGGTGGGAGTTATCGATTTACGGGAGACCGTGGGCAGTAATCAGCTTGTTTATTCTGTAATCAAGTTCAGGCAATAACTAATTCAAGCCTCACAGGAGCTGTTCAGCGGATATAAAAACTTGGCTTACATCGCCCTCCTGAAAAGTTAATGTTGTTAGCACGATGAGTGTGGATGGATTCGATAATGCCCCATTTAAGCATAGAGGTATTTCTGGAAAATCTCGCGGCCTTCCTGAGTTGATTGCTATGACCCGAGTCTCTTATGCACAAAAATTCCCAACCTCTTCCGGATCCATAAATTACTGCGCGCTTATGCCCCGTTGGTCTTGGAGAAAGAGGAGCTCCATCTCTGCGACGTAATTTCATTACAGTTTTTTGCATGGTAGATTGTAAAGGCCGAGGCAAGCCTATTTCCGTTTCAAATTTGCATTCACGGCCAAACTCCTGCTATATTTCAATTCGAGATGATAAATGTGCGCTTCGATGGTTTTGATATATTGGATTTGTTTTATTATCAATGAATTTTCCTTTTTTTTCTTTTTTGCCTAGGGGATTTCTAATAAATGTTTAAGGTTATAGGCACCTATGATCTTCATTTATTTTTTTTCCCTTTTTTTTTGGGGGGAGGGGCGGTCTATCACAGTCCTCCAATTCGACTGGGTGGTATTTATATTATGGGGTTTCGGGTTGCATCCTGCCTCCTTAGGAGTCCTCACTTTTCTTACTATGTGCGCCGTTTCTAGGATCACACTCTTCTCCATGAGTCCTGGAGGTACTTCAGCCTCTAGTTTTTCCAGATTCCTTTTCAGGGATCTTGGGATCGTGCCTAGTATACCTATGATTATGGGTACAATTTCCACTGGCATATCCCATATCCTTCTTATTTTTATTTTTAGGTCTTGATATTTATCCATTTTTCCCTTTCTTTCTCTTCTACTCTGGTGTTCCATGGTATTGCGACATCAGTGGGTGATACTTACTTGATTTTGTCAACCAGCGTCACGTCTGGTCTATTTGCACGTATCACCCTATTATTATTATTATTATTATTATTATTATTATTATTATTATTATTATTATTATTATTATTATTATATTACTGCAAGTCAAAGTGCAGCATTAGTTGGACAAGAATATTGCTATCCTAAGAGCCCCAATTATAGAGGAAGTAGCTCAGTGCAGGAAGAGAAGTTTAGAAGTTAAGATTCCAGGATGAAATATAAGAAACTTTGAACCACTGAATACACTGGCAGCAATACGAACAGCATAGCTATTATGTGATTATTGAGACAGTCACTGGCTAGGATATCATTCCTTATTTTGACATCCTTCGTAGACCGTGTAATTTGACGTGGAAAAAGTTTTAGCTTAAAACCAGAATACTACAGAGGTCAGCTGTCTTCCGCTTTCCCAGACTAGTCCCCTTAAATCTACGCACTACAGCTCTTGTGGCTAAAATGAGAGTAATGTAGATCATATAATAACAAACAAGAACATAGGATAGATACGCTAAAGCCAATGATCTTTTTATATTACCTACAATAAACCATTATGGAAACAAAACTTCAGGAGATAATCACGTAGAATAGACTAGCAAATCAGAAAAATTCTTGTCAACCTTTACAGGATATGGCTACTGTGTGGCAATTTATGTCCATTCAGAATTGGTCAATGCAGTCTTTGAAGATGGGGCCAATATCAAAAATGAGAAAATAATCATATATATTAAGCCAATGTACAGTAGTAATCATTATCTAAGAGACATATTTAGCAATACACACATACCTACACAACTATATATATATATATACACTAGCAGCTTTAACCGTCCTCCGGACGTGATATCGAATGAACATTCACTTCTGAATAACCTGGACGTGCATCTTTCCTCTGCCAATGTTACTGAGTCACTGACTGGCTCAGTCAGACACCGCCAGCTGACGGCAGGCACAAACATGTTACGACAGGTTGCTTGGGAAAGATTTTCACCACGAAGTCCCCTTTAAACAATCCTTGGTAAACCCAGCCTATAATTAACTCTGATATTGATGTTAAATGCGTTTGTAGTCATTTGTTATCTCAGGGTACCAAATTTGAATGCAGTAGGCCCTATTTTGACCCTTTGTGCCCTAATTCCGAAAGGGGACTGGACACCCCCTGCTATGAAGGTCGGGGTAGGTAAGCTACGACCATCTTCTCCCCTGGTTGGTAAGTCGAAAGGCCGTAGGCCTCCTGGCCCCTAATACTGGGGGAAACTCTCGGGGTCTCGAATTCCAGCGGAGGTTCCCCCCCCACCCTTTACTACTGAGGTTGCCTCGTGGCCCCCATATTGTGTGGAGACTGTTTGTAACTATAGAAACATTTCTACATAGATGTGAACTCCGAAAGTTGTAAAAAATGAGGAGGTAAGAAAAAGAGAGGTTATGACCACCTTAGAAATGGCCATCGAATTTTGGATTTTGACAAAAAAAAACCTTTTTGGCAGGGAGGGAAGTGTATAGTAAAAATTTGGTAGCCGTAGCTGCCATCTCTGGAAGTTGTAAAAACTGAGAGGGTATAAAAAAAAGTGTGAGACAGACAAACAGACAGAGTAATTATATCAGGATGTACAAGGTTTAAAGCGGAATGGAAATAAAGATCTTTAACCTATATGCAGAGGTAAAACTTTCAGAGCAGTAACGTTCCTGTACAGTATAAGAAGTTGGGAATAATGAGCATTCTCAAAATGAGGCAATGGAAGGTCTAAAATAATGTACTATGGCACAAGGTTCCAAGAATAATGGAGAATATGCGGCATGTGAGTAATGATACTTCTTTTAGAAATGTCAGTGTTACCGAGTAAATTATGTAAGGCTGGCGTTCCGTGTTACACGATGTCCAATCGTTTCAAAAGAGTTTCACAGAGGTATTTCTCTATATAAAAATTTAGGAGGATAACACACTTTACAGGCAAAATCACACCGGCTTATGCCCACGACCCATAACCACTTAAGACAGGTCGCAGGGAGGATAACTGACACACAAAAAAACTAGGTTACTGGTAGACTACCATTAACTGAAACTATCAATGCAAAGACGGAGAAGGATGGTCGAACGTTCTGTTGTACTGACCAGCCAGTAGTGAGTGAGTGGGTCCTGTCTGTGATGAGCCCACGTGACGTCATTGTCTCGTCTCAGTGGTCGTGGTTATGTCTACACAGTCTGCCTGTGGAGCCAAAACTGAACCCACTAACGTTCCGTTATACCTTCGCAGTTATGCCTGAATTTCTATTGGGTTGAGTTTCGTCCTGAAGTCGCCAGTTCCGTAGATGAAATGCTGCTGTACGAATGTTGGAAGTGGAAGGAATTTCCATTCCGGAGAATTCCTTTTTAAAAATTTGTCAACTGTTGTTAACAAAGATGGAATTTAATACAGTCGTCGTTTGAAAAATGAATGTAAATCATTTTCAGCTGGCTTCGGGACATAGAAATTTACCTTGCCGATGGAGTTATGCATCACTGACTAAGCATTGTAGTTTTCGTATTAATAATAAATAGATTTAGGACATAACAGTTCCTGCGTAGATAAGAAACAAAAATTCCATTACTTGATTTTGTTTTTGGTGTGAGGCATTTCCATAACCATGAGCATTTGTTCATTTCTATGTAAATTTTTTAAAGAAAGGAAGCTTTTGATTGTTTTGCTTTTTGGATGTATGTTTACATATCAACCTAAATTTGCCAGTATGCCTATAGATAGAAAAAAATATTATGATAAAATTACATGGATCACATGCAAATCATCCTTAATTCATGTAGCCAAATATTTTTAATCTCTCTCAATTTATTGATTAAATTCATTTCTTCATGAAAAAAGGGGTTTTTAATTTTGCTTCCAATTTTGCACCACATGCATTTTGCCCTCCAGCCAGTAGTCTAGGACTGCAATATTAAGTAAAATACGTTCAGATGCATCTGTTTGGAAAATATATTGTTTACCCAATTTACCATATGGATGAATTCGTACACAAGAGTATGATTGTTTATGAAATTTATTGAATCATGAATAGGCTTTTTTCCGATGACATTGGTTCTGGGAGGTATAAACAAATTACCTATGAATAGGTGCAAATAAGATTATTTTTTTTTTTTTTTTTTTTTTTTTTTTTTTTTTTTTTTTTGCTCTATCACAGTCCTCCAATTCGACTGGGTGGTATTTATAGTGTGGGGTTCCGGTTGCATCCTGCCTCCTTAGGAGTCCATCACTCTCCTTACTATGTGTGCCGTTTCAAGGATCACACTCTTCTGCATGAGTCCTGGAGCTACTTCAGCGTCTAGTTTTTCTAGATTCCTTTTCAGGGATCTTGGGATCGTGGCCTAGTGCTCCTATGATTATGGGTACGATTTCCACTGGCATATCCCATATCCTTCTTATTTCTATTTTCAGATCTTGATACTTATCCATTTTTTCCCTCTCTTTCTCTTCAACTCTGGTGTCCATGGCATTGCGACATCAATGAGTGATACTTTCTTCTTGACTTTGTCAATCAACGTGCACGTCTGGTCTGTTTGCACGTATCACCCTATCCGTCCTGATACCATAGTCCCAGAGGATCTTTGCCTGATCGTTTTCTATCACTCCCTCAGGTTGGTGCTCGTCACCACTTATTACTGCAAGGTAGCTGATGTTTCTTGTACAGGCTCCAGTGGAGGGCTTTTGCCACTGAATCATGCCTCTTTTGTACTGGTTCTGTGCAAGTGCCGGGCATTCGCTTGCTATGTGGTTTATGGTTTCATTTTTCGTATTGCACTTCCTACTATGGAGAGATGTTATTTCCGTCTATCGTTCTTTGAACATATCTGGTTCTTAGGGCCTGATCTTGTGCCGCTGTTATCATTCTTCAGTTTCCCTTCTTTAGCTCTCCCCTCTGTAGCCATTGCCATGTGCATCGCTGGCTAGTTCTTTAGTCTGTCTCATGTATTGTCCGTGCATGGTTTAATGTGCCAGTCCTCTGTCTGTCTGTCATTCTCCTGTCTCTGTATATTTGTGGGTCTTCGTCTACTTTTATTAGTCCTTCTTCCCATGCACTCTTTAGCCACTCGTCTTCACTGGTTTTCAGATATTGCCCCAGTGCTCTGTTTTCGATGTTGACTGCACGCAGTCCTCTATACTTAGTAGAGTCCTTATTATTATTATTATTATTATTATTATTATTATTATTATTATTATTATTACGCACCAGGTCATGTTTTTACCGCTTTGTCTTTTCCCTACGCTCCTCTGACGTATTGAAATAAGACATAAATCTAACTCTGATGATTCCTTTCTCGCTTTTCATCTGTTAGCTACCCTTTCACTTAGTTTTCCTCTTTTATGACTTATGAACATTTTATTGCATGGATTTTAATCAACTGTATAAACATGACCTGCCGATTATAATGATGATGATAAAAATCTTTAGTTGCACCGTTTCATAGGTAATTTTTTTATGTTTTATACATACATCTATTAAATTTGAAAGCACTAACATCCCACCAAACACTGCTAGCGGAATATTCCACAATTAAGAGCAAAGGAATTGTAAAAAGAATAAACAAAAACAATCCAGTATAAGGCAGACTGATATCACGGCACCTCAACCAAATATAGACCATAACGTTTCATGAAACTAGTAGCACGCAGTAACCGCGAAGGTATTGGTAGAAGTTCTCTTTGGAAATATAAATATGGGAGTTTAGATCTTAATGCACTTTGTTAGGGAAGAGGATACCATAATTTTGAGCAACCAAGCCGAAAATAAAGATACCATTGGATGCCTACATACTGACAGGATAACATTAGGCCAACAATGGTAAAACGAAAAATCAAAATCACATAAAACTATTGTACTACCCTGTGGTAGGGGTGTAAGAATACCACCACTGTAGTTCCTGCGTGTCGTAAAAGGCGACTAAAAGGACAGCTGCTGCCATGCAGTCTTACTCTTTTAGAAAAAGGCTAGGCCCACCGCCAATAACTGTGGAAACTGCTGCCTTGCAGTCTTACTTTTTAAGTAAAAGTATAGGCCCACCACCAATAACTGTGGAAACTGCTGCCTTGCAGTCTTATTCTTTTAGGAAAAGGCGAGGCCCACCACCAATAGCTGTGGAAACTGCTGCTTTGCAGTCACACTCTTTTTAGGAAAAGGCTGGGCCCACTGCCAATAAAGATGGAAACTGCTGCCTTGTAGGTGGACTTTTTAGTCAGATGTGAGATCCACCACCAATAACTATGGTTGATGACAGCAAGGACATGCGATCGTAAAAACCCCCATGCCAAATAATAAACCATGCCTGTTGTTGTAAACAAAGGCGCATCAGGCAACCAACCCCTTAGTGTAGGGATAAAGGTGCATGTACTTTAAAAGAAGAAAATGAAAGGTTTTGTAGCCCCTTCCATGAACGGCAGTTTTTACAGAAAAGGAATGAATGAGCTTTCAAAGTCAATTTCATCAGTCTCTATGCGAATGTATTATTTCTTGTTTTCCTTCGCAGAATTCAAAGATGATAAAGGAAACAGAAGTAGAGACAAATGCTACATCGGTATTCTTAATGTTAGGAACAATTCACTTGTCAGCGTTTTATGTTCTGGGATGTACAAACAAACAATTTATCGAAGTAGAAAATATTGTTGCCACGATCTCGGGTAACAGTCCAATAACTAGTGCTAGGTTTCCTATTAATTTGTTTTACATAAACATGTTTTCATCGTTCCCTTCATAAATCATCAACAAAGGCAGCGCTCGAAGTCATTAATTATTGATAAACATTACGAAATGCAAGCGGATAAATTATCACTTACGTATACATAATTATCGCTTCAAGAATTCGGGAATAATCATATGAGAGCCAGTTTATACTTTAAAGGATGTTGCCAACAGTTATTTGAACATATATCGACACTTTCGCATTACTTTCGTACTTTATTTATACACTTCAATAATATTAAATTGGAGGTCGATGTCTTTAGGTAAGCATGGAATTCTACTGGGTCACAATCAAAACACAAGGACAGTAGCCTTACTGCGAAGAAAGGGAAATAGAACTAACACAATGAAGGAGGCGAGGTTGTGTGGCGTGAGACCATTCTTTCCAGCCTCAGAATGTAAATTAAAACCTCCTCCTGGGAAATAACGTTTCCTTTCTAAGAAACAAGGTCGCCGCCCAAACAGATAATCTTCTCTCTAATCTAATTGCAACATATTACTAAGAAAAGCAAGGCCTTTTTCCCTTATCTGAGTTTATCGGTATTATTTCATACAGAAAGTAATCTGTGATATATATATTATATATATATATATATATATATATATATATATATATATATATATATATATATAGGTATAGGTATATAATATATATTTATATATATATACCTCTATATATATATATATATATATATATATATATATATATATATCATATTCATATATATAAAATTCGATGTTAATCCTGTTTCATAGCTTTATAGATATTGCCAACTAGCCTTCTGTATATATATGTGCATTAGTTCTCGAAATAGGTCAAGTTACAGTGTCAAGAATATACTCATATACTTCGCATTAAGATACTGAGATGACTTCTCTCTCTCTCTCTCTCTCTCTCTCTCTCTCTCTCTCTCTCCTCTCACTCACTCTCTCTTGGCTTTTTAAAGTTATGTTCTAATAGATGATGAATATGAAAGGGTAAAATTTCATCTACAAGAACCTGCCTTTGTTTTACAGTATCTAGATGCTGGGCCAAATAGGACACCTAGTCCCCATGCATCGTCTTTGAAGTCTTCATACATGTACTGTTGTTCCACAGGGATAGTTTAAACAAAACAAAAAAAATCGTCAAATACTTCTTTACCGAATGTTTCAGAAAATCCTCATCTCCCACATTAAAAATAGAATGTTTCCACCATTCATAGTTCATTTTTATATCATGTTTCTCTGAAGATTTGTGATCAATTTATGAAAATAATAATATTAATGGAGACAGCAAAATGGAAAGCGTAGTTAAGAATTCGAAACTTTTTCCTAATGCTAAAAAGAATTCTGATTTTAAAACTTACTTTTATGAGGTCATCTCTACTGTAAGATTATGGATAGATGATGAATTTTTGCTGATAGTAATACTTAAGATAACATTTCAATAGACACCTATTTTCATTTTGGCCTAATAAAAAAATTTTATACATTTGGTTATATTCATTTTTTTTATTATATTTCTTCTGAAACAGTAGCTAGTTTTTCCATCAGATGATAGATATTACATCTGAAACTAAGTAGCTAATTTTTTCCACCAGGTGATATTACATCTGAAACTGAGTAGCTAGTTTTTCCACCACATATTACATCTGAATCTGAATAGCTAGTTTTTTTCCACCCGACGATATTACATCTGAAATTGAGTAGCTAGTTATTCCACCAGTATCTTAGCGTTTATTAGGAATAAACTGAAAAATAGTTTCCTGAAAATGGAGACATTACATGCATTCTGCTTTGGATCTACTTTTAAACTGAATCAGTCACTCTTTGGAGAATAGCTCAGTTCCTGACAAATTTTTATTTCTTTTGAAATAATTAAAAGCTCTTGTATGTGTATGCTGCTCCAAAGCCATCTAAAAACCTACTCACCATTTGACTGAACTCGTTAATCTAGTTTTTAGAAATCTGGTGAACTGACAAAGAAACTTAATCCGATGAATTCATAAATATCTTTTAAAACCATGTTGGTGTACAGTCTGCTGATTACATTCACTATTACATATACATCTAATAGTCACACATGATGAGCTCGTAGCACTTCTGACCTCATAGATCCCTAACTTTTCCTGGACACTGTGTCTCCTTAACTGCCTTGTTCATTATGGCTTTGTCTGTCCATCTGCACTTTTTCTGTCTACTCTCAGACCTTAAAAATTACTGAAGCTAGAGGGTTGCAAATTGGTATATTGATTATCCACACTTCAATCATCAAACATGCCAAATTGCAGCCCTCTAGTCTCAGTAGTTTTGATTTGGTTTAAGGTTAAATTTAGCCATGACCGTGCATCTGGCACCAATGTAGGTGCCAACAACACAGGCTACCACCGGGCCATGACTAAGACTTTCATGGGCCGTGGCTGAGAGTTTCATAAAGCATTATACGCTATACAGAAAACTCGATTGCACCAAAGAAACTTCGGCGCATTCTTTGCTTGTTTTCTTTGATCCTGATTTTTTTTTTCTTTTGCTATTCGTACCTGCTATGCACAAATATCTACCTATTACTCTCTCCTGACTCAATACACTTGAAATAGGGTAAGTTTCCTTTGGCTGTTATAACACTCAAACCATTTTTGTGTCTCTATTCCTCTCTGGGTGAATCAAAGCACTATGTTGCTTGTCCATTTTCATTGTTTCACTTTCTCAAAGAATGCTTGCCGGTAATTTGCTCATAGTCCCTTTGCACTCAGATTGTAAATTACCTCTAATACCAAAAAATAATTCACTCTTCTTGGAGGTATCATTAAAATTTCAATACTAGGGCTACTAGCTTTGAGATATTTCATTGATCACATAATTTGGTGTGCAGTCAACCATAAAAGCCCGATATCGTAACTGTAAAAGATTCGAAGATTTCGCGTTGCTCTACCTTTTATTTGATTATCAATCAGTAAATTTTAAAAAATTAAGTTAAACATAATAAACTGTCAAGAAATCTTGCGACGGAAGCGGTGCCAGCTTCTTTAATCTTCCATCTCATTTCAGAGCATCTTTAAATTTGGATTGAGATCAGGCGGGAAGAAGGCCAAGTTCTCCATGATTTGAGAACTTGTTCTTTTAAAACATCCAAAATGGCGCAACGCTAACAATTAGCAAAGCAAGGAATTTTCGTTGTTGGTCCTGGAGTAAATGACTGGAAGATGAAGCACTGAGATTTTGTCGCTGATCTGGTGCTGACTCTGGATCGTGATTTTGTAAGATTAAAAGGGAACCTGGGTCTCAATTCTTTACGCGAGGATTGACTGTGAGAACAGAATAGTTAAAATGAATTCAAGATGAAGAAGAGATTCTGAAATCTTTCTCACAAAAACATCTGGTGGTGCGTGTTTCTCATCCAATTAATAACTATTCAGTGGAGACAGAGCTAAGAGAAGTTGAAGAGGCCTTTAATGAGAGGCTCCTGCTGCACTAAAATTCTCATCCACTTCAGGAACTTTCATAAAAACATTATTTCTTGGTCACCACTAAACATTCCAGACTGGCATTTAGATTCTTACAATGTAGGTAATAGGTGATTATAAATCTTGCATGAAGAGTATTTGTACTAAAGGGCCCAGAATCCTTCAAACTCTATTGTATAAACATTATTATTATTATTATTATTATTATTATTATTATTATTATTATTATTATTATTATTATTATTATTATTATTATTTCCTCAAAACGAAGTTAAACATCAATTTAAGCTATATTTTGTTTATTACTAGATGCTGGAAATGAAAGTGGTTCACAATAAACGATGAATGCCTATAATAGCATTCCACTTAAGTAATGCAGTCTAGTACGATCAAAAGTAGTAAAAGTAGTTCTTTAAATGAAATATGTAGATCTTCTTTTTCACTGACACAATGAGATGCTTTCCCGAACTTAGATCATTCCCTCTCACGAGAAATGTCAGTTCATCTGGATCACGGTGGGGAGATATACTATTCAATAACCAATAAAATAAAATAAAATAAATAAATAAATAAAACCCAAGGTTCAGTATTGACCTATTAACTCCAAGGGTTTCAGCGCTCTGGCTTATTCTGAATGGAGCATATTACCTAATGATCTCTCTGTGATGATAATTCAATAATGATTTGATTAGGAGGAATTCGGTCGCAGGTACCAACTGATCCCTTTCCATTTACCTTCAATATATCTCAATGAATGAATTCTTGTGGCAATCAAAGTTGTTTAGGAAAAGATGATAAGAGTGTCTGCGTAGAAAGAAGCTGTTAGCTCTCACCCATAGCAAATTCTACACAACTGGTCAGTAGTAACCTTTTGTGTACGGTTTCGTTAAGTTCACAATATCATGGAACGTTGGCTGGACAACCTGTATCTTTGTAGAGCTAATATTAAACTATAGAATAGGAAAAGGTGCACTAAACGACACATGTAAGATCACTTATATATGTAATTTTGTGTAAAAGCTCAATTAAATTTTAAAAAGTTGTCCGATTACCCTATCACCTGTAAATGCAAAAACCCCTCGAAAAAGGGACTTGTATACGTTTTTATGCTAAAACGTTGTTGATCCCAAATACTGTAGTTGCGGGCAAATTACAACCATACAAAAGAAGAAGAATTGAATGACATCACACCATCGTGTATTAATCCCGTCATGTCTTTCTCCTAAGGGGAACATGCGAGACTTTGTAATTGAAGCAGTGTTAATGGAACTGATAAAGAAAACATGTTAACATATAACTGAACATTTTTTGGAACACCACCTACTTCTTCATCAAAAACAAACTAACACTAATGGCTTCACTACAATGTTTTTTCTCTCTACAGAAAGATGGTTAGTATAAGATCTGATTAACCATATGAAGTATATCTAGAATTCATCAGACACGGGAATTTTGCTAAATAATAGGTCTACTAAGACATCAGAATTAGGAAGCATCAAGAGAAGGCAGATTATAGACGTGGATACAATGGAGAACGAAAGTCCTTTGACGAATACAAAATACTGAAGGAAGTAAAGGTCTAAAAAAGGTTAAAACCTGAAAAGCAGCTGAGACAGATAATATATAACGGTTACACAACTGCTAAATGTAGACAACTGATTGAAAAGT
>NC_061089.1:11911197-11921197 GCF_015104395.2 Macrobrachium nipponense
CCCCTTTCTTCCCCTTTTCACACCACTCCCTATTGGGGCTGAACTTTGACTTCAGAGGCATCAGGAATGTAACTATTCATCTCAGTGACCTCAAAAACTATGGGTTTGACACTAATATCTGTCTTTTCAGTTATTTTTACATCACCCCTTCCCATCCCTTTTCACTCCACCCTCCCTATTAGGGCTGAACTTGAACTTCAAGGGCATTGGTGGTGTCATTAATCTCAGTGACCTCAAAAACTATGGATTAGACATATCTGCCATTTTCAGTTATTCTTATTTTTGGTGCCAGATGTTTTACCCCCACAATACTCTTTCCCCGATGCTAAGTTATATGTATACCAAGTTTGGGTGATATTGCTCGATGAATGTAAAAGTGTATGTGGCACAAAACACACACACACATCCATTTTTATATATATAGATAAATATATACATATATATATGTGTGTGTATAAATATATATCTGTGGAACATCATGCCAACGTTTCTGTATTCGACCACAAAGTATTTGTACAACAAAGAGGGAGAGAGAGAAATACAGTCACAGGTAATGGTATATGAGGTTACATTTGTGAGGGCATTTTTGCGACATAAGAGCGAAAGGCGGAATACTTTGCATCCTATTTCGAGGCAGCTGCCAATGCAAAGAGGCACTAACTTCGCCGGAAAATCAGCATCCAGCTTTCACTGATCCCGTAAAAAAGCCTTGCTAATTAAGGCCTGTTGACAATAATCAGCGAGACAGGGAGGAGGGAATAGGGCCATGTAAATTTGCTCTCTCTCTCTCTCTCTCTCTCTCTCTCTCTCTCTCTCTCTCTCTCTCTCTCTCTCTCTCTCATTCTCGTGACATTCAAATCAACTTGTGCTTCATCATGACGGCAAATGATCCGGCTAAATCTGACTTCCTCCTCGTACGAGATTTAAAACTTTAAATTTTCATCAACAAAACTTGAAAGTTTTATAGAAGCCTTTCATCTAGGTATTACGATGTTTTCCTCTCAGCATCGCCGTCTCTTTTATGACAACGATATCAAAACCTCGAGTTAAGGTTCGTGAACTCAAATGAGTTGCAAGTTGTATGTCGCTTCTTTTTCATTACTATTCAGTTGTTAACCTCAGTTGGATGAAAATCTCATGAAGTGCATAATCTAAGAATCTTCAAGTTGCATTTCCTATAAGGGTGATTTAAAGATTTTTTTTAATAAAGACTCGTCGCTATCATTAACGTTAAGCTATCGCAGTAGGGACCAGATCAGTAATCGGAAGCCGTGATGTGTTGCAAACTTTATAACTTCATTTAAGCGAGGTACTTACATGCAACAATGACATTTGTAAATAAATGGAATGAATAGTATATTGTAGGTCGAGATTCTGATACTTGTGAATCTTCCTTAAGCCTGTAAAAATTGTGCGGATTTATGCACGGTAAGTTGATTCCATTGTTGATGTTACTTCATGAACTTTTTTTTTATTCTTCTTACTTTTAAAGTAAAACCAGGAAATGAGAGCAAGGGATGTTGACATCGTATGACGAGACAAAAGACTCGCGACTCGCGAGGAAATTGGTCAAGGAGATAGTGACCACAAGATAAAATAGGCTAGGGTTACGCAAATATGTCGCTAGACCGCTAGAACTAGAACTAGATACTATTGACTGCTTCCTTCGTTTAGCATTTAATTCTCAGAGTTGTTGCAATCCGTCTAGCTGCTTTTTGCGTTTGCGCTGATCATGACATTGTTGTTTAGTCTTAATCACGCCAACTTACTATAACTCCAGAATGGACTGAGGTAGTTGAGGTAGTTAAGTCATCCTTTCAGTATTAAATTTGTCTCGTCGAGCACTATCCCTGTTGTTAAAACCATTAGTGTCCTTGTCGCCTAACTCGTCATTTTTAACTAATTCAGTTGTAATCTGCACAGCAAAAGATTATTGGTTAGGAAGTCAATAAGTGTCTTTATTATTTATGATTCTTGGTTATGTTTGAGTTAATCTGTTTTTTTACGCACAACCTGACATCATAGTTGCTCCAATCAGATGAGTCGTTCGGTCGCTACAGAAAGTCTTAATGAAGCATAGTAAACCGCTCGAAATCAGATGTTCGCAGCGCGGCTCCCACCACGGCCTGATGACGTCAGAACGATAAGTTCGTGTGAAGCACGAAGCCTAAGGACCTACCTATACTATCGTATATTTACATAGTACTGCTCGTTCTCAACGAGTAACTGCCGACGACCCGAGAGCAAAATTTCGTAACGCTCACTTTCTGAACACAAGGGGCTGAGTTCTAAGTATTTCTCACGTAAGAAGAATAAATAGATAAATAAAAACACTTGCTGAGAGGCATAGTCTTTCTACCCATCTTATCCAAGGAGTTAAGTAGCCGTGAGCAGGACAAAGATTTTGCTTGGCTTCCATTTAAATCTCAGTTGTGACATTTTCGTGATAGTGTTCCAACATTAACTGATTAGATTGTGCATGTTAAACACTTTCATTTCTAAACTTACGTCAGAGATGGCTTATATATATATTATAATATATATATATATAAGATATATATATATATATATATATATATATATATATCATATACATATATATATGTATATGTATATGATATGTATATGATATATATATATATATATATATATATATATATATATATAAAGGTTTTTTTGCCACGAAGGAAAAAATGAAAAAGCGAGATAGCCAATTCCTTTCAGTCCTGTTCGGACCCTTTACTGAATTTTGCCTCAGTAAAGGGTCCGAACAGGACCGAAAGTACTTGGCTAGCTCGCTTTTTCATTTTTTTCCTTCGTGGCAAAAAACCTTTATTTATACATAGCATTACGTTTTATATACTTCGTGATCAAGTTATTCATATATATATATATATATATATATATATATATATATATATATATATATATTTATATATGTGTGTGTATGTGTGTGTGTGCACGCGTGTTTGTGTATGTATATGTATATTAACGTGTTTTCTGAATTCAGATTTGAAATACCGTTTTTATATAGACATCTCAAACAGAAATTCTCATTAGCATCAGCAAGTGAAGCATTAGATTCCGTTTGAAAGATAAAAAAGATTATACACTCATGGTTGATGATTAGAGTCAGTGGGCGGAAAATAACAGTTAAAGTTAAATGTATTCCAGTTTTCCCTGTCATATTCGAGCTCCATTTTGGACGTAAAACCTCTCGGATATGGTTTATGTAATTTTTCCTTTATCACTCAAGGTTTTCTTGCAGGTTCACAAAAATTATGAACTCCTGGAACTTGCTGTAATTGGAGAATTAGATAGAAACATAATATTGAAATCAATATTTTGCATATAAGGAAAAAATAATTCAGATCATTTTTCCTTTACATGACATTTTGAAAAAGAACGTAAATCGGCAAACAGACAGGATTATTGCTTATGAGAAAGATGTTCTTGTCCCACGAGAGTGAAAAATCATCCACAAACCTGCTGGCGGGACCATTAATGTTGAATATTCAATCGTACCAAAGTCAGTGACACGGAAGAGAGTGTTGCTTTGTACCAAGTCTAATCGCACAGCTCTGACAGAGGATTCATAGTTGATTTGTCATTCTCTAAACCAGAAATGTTGTTTCCTATGATTTTTTTTTTTTTTTCCGTGCTTTGGTCTCTGATGGGGCCATAGATCAATTTTAGCTGGGTTGCCCACTTGGTCTCTTTGGGCAACTCAGGCAATTTGCAGTAACAAGATGGCTGCCATATACTATATTGCAAATATCAAACTTTGTTCTTCTTTATTGTGAAAGCCTGTGCGCAATATCTCTTTTCATGGGTTTTCTTGCGTGTCGTATCCATTTTTCATTTTTTTTATTGCAGGTCAATCTCATGTGTTGAAAGGCCAAGTTTTTACTAATTCATGCTTCAACAGAATATGACTAAAATATATTGTAAACAGTAAGATGACTTCATGTCTTTGTGATCCAATTTTAAGTTTACTTTTACACTAGGCCGCAATGCAAAAAAAAAACAGCACAAAGAGGAGTTGAAGCACCAGCTTGTATTAGATGCAAAAGATCGTGGTCCCATTGGGGCAAGAAGTCGAGAGTCTCCACATCCACTGAAAGACCACAACCCTCATCCGTACAATCCTGTCAACGGCCATGTTACACCTGCTCTTGTGAATGTGGCTGAATCATTTCTGATCGGAGAAAAGATGGAAAGGAAGTTAGAGAAAGTCGGCCTCATGGGTTTTACAACTCAATCCGTAGTCACATCAAGGCAATGTCAATTTTAAAGAAAGGATTGAAAGGAAACTCAGTCAAGCTAGTAATACACGTTGAGATTCCTTTTCTTCGACTATTTTAGTGATTGGTCAGCGTCGGCAGTAGAAATTTGAACCTATCTTTGCCTATGATTCTTTATTTATATAGGCCATTCAGCGCTCAAACGGAAATTGACAGTAAAAGGTTTGAAAGGTGTTACAGAAGGAAAACCTCGCAGTTGCACTATGAAACAATTTTTAGGAGAAGGTGGACAGTAGGGTGGAAGAAAAAGAATATGAACGGAGGTATAGTAAAAGGAATGAAAGTAGTTGCAGCTCCGGGCGGAAGGGATGCTGCAAAGAACCTTAAGTAATGCCTACATTGCACCGAATGAGGTGCACTGACGGCACTATCCCCCTACGGGGCTGTTTGCCTGCGAACTGTGTGCCGTGTCCTCATCTCTAATTGATGAACATGGTTGCCTCCGTAAAGGTAGCAAGTCACAGCTGGGCAAATGCCTTGGTGTAACTGAGGCATTGCCAGCTCCCGCAAATGTTGTCAATGTAGATATTGTGGCCACATGGGGGCGCTCCATCAGATCTAATTGCCTCCATCCGTGGCCGCCTAAGTCCCCACCCAATTGGAACTGATAAATTCGTCGTCTTTGACAAATTCAAAGATGTATCTGCAAAGGATCATGAGAGAAAACGCCGGGTTGTATATTCCCGAACTGTAACTGAGTTCCAGGACCTTCCCTGAAAAAATCCGGGACACAAGAAATAATCTCATTATGTCTCTCTCACCAAAATTACCAGTGGGTCAATTCTTTGAACTAACCTAACCTAACAAAGGACATGAACGAAAAACCGGGGCTGGTGCAATACTAGCATACATCTCGGGAATTTGCCGCCGAGTTGATGGTACTATCAACTATGAGCTCTCCATTGCCAGCCCATTACTGAAACGAGATGTCATTCTGAAAAGCAAGAGCAACAAGCGGAGACTGGTTAACATGTTGTATACCTTTACTGTTGATGAAAATGTGACAATGGAAACTCCAGACAATGGTGCATTTGGCCATGATGAAGAGGTAGACATCATCATGATTTCCTATGTCCTTCAGGCAGATAGTATTAGAAAGGGTACGATACATGTGTCTAGTGATGAATCTGATGTGTATGTCCTGTTGGTATATTGGGTATACTGGACGGAGATACCGTGCAAACACCAAATGGACCATTGGGATGGGAACATCCTTGAAATCAAAGCAATTTGTGCTAAACTAGGGACAAAATATCTTCAACTCCTTGGCAAGCATGCCCTCAGTGGATGCGACACAATCTCATATCCAGTAAAGGTAGGATCAGGGCATTCAATATTTCACTGAGAGGGGACTTTACAGGCTTGGCTGATGTACTGGGTGAAGTGGGTACTACAAAGGCAGATTTAATGGAAGCAGCAAATCCTTTCTTTCTTGCTCTATATGGACAGCAGTAAGGAAATTCTATAGAATCTGCCCGCTTTACACTATACACCAATAAAGCGCCAAAATGATGACCCTTCCTCCAACAACACCCAACCTGTTACAGTATGTGCTGTGGGCTCATTTCCAAGTGATGCTGCGGAAGGCATCAGACCTCCAGGCTCCGCCTGGTAAATCAGCCGATATCACAAAATTTGAATGGAAGATTGAAGATGGTATTCCTGGACAAGGAGTAGAAGGGAAAATAGGGGACAGGCATAGATTGAAAGAAAACTTTAATTGGGAGAATTACATATTTCATTGATTCTTTAAAAAAAACTATTTGCTGTTTGTATGGATGATTTAAGCAAAAAAGTATTTGATAAATGGGGGAGGATATACTATAGATGAGAACAGAGTTAATCACCTTTCATGTGCTGATGACGTAATTCTACTTAGACCTGTTAAACCCTTCAAAAAACAAATCAAACAAGCGTGTATGCTGCATTTTGAAGAACACCAAGAACAATACCTTATGGTTAATGTTGAAAAGACCAAATGGATGATAGTTAACCGAAAAGATTCATTAATTACGGAGATCCAGAGTTGTACGTGGATAAGGAGAAGTTGGAAGCAGTCCAGTCTTTCAAATACTTGGCTATGCATATCAACTGGGACATTAAGGACGATGAACAGATCACATCATTATACCGCGGTCAGCGCATGAGAGGCAATCTGTTGCTTCGGAGTTTTTTATGTGTGACTATAATGTTAAAGTTCACCTGTTTAAATCCTTCTGCACATCGCTCTATGGAATTCCACTCGCGCTCGAATCTAGAAAGGATACTCTGAACAAACTTCGTGTCTGTTATAATAATTCACTAAGATGTTTTATGAATATTGACAGGTTCTGTGGTATTTCCGAGCATTTTGTTAAACTGGGTATTCCCACATTTGGAGAGCTTTTTGGAAAATTACAGTTAGTTTGTTCCTTTGGTTAAATGAGACAAATGAGTGTTCTAAAAACAGTTTTTAATTGAAATCTATTTAGATGGTCAACATTTTGAAAATGAAGTAATCTCATTTTGTAGTGCGTCATAAAAGTAAACAATTAGAAGCCTAGTTTCTAATTAGTTTATAATATGCAATTTACTAAGATTGGAAAAAAAGTCATTTTAATAAATGTGAAATTTTACTTGATAAAAGTATGAATATTTATGCAAAATTCTCTGTAGAGTCTTTTGATATATATATATATATATATATATATATATATATATATATATATATATATATATATGTTTGTGTGTGTGTGTGTGTGTATGTATGTATGTATTTATTTATCTAAAGTATATGGCTCTTAGCTGGAATAAAGTATTCAATTCAATTCAGTGCAATTCAGTATGAACCATTAACACATTTCACCAGATCAGAGGAATAAAAAAGTTAAGTTTTCAAGCTGGTGGTTTTTGGAGGCCATCTTGAACTTTGCAAATTATCGTAGTTGCTCAAAGATGCCATTTGGGCAACCAATATAAATTTGTGAAATTTTACTTTATAAAAGTATGAATATTTATGCAAAATTCTCTGTATAGAGTCTTTTGAGAATATATATAATATATATATATATATATATATATATATATATATATATATGTATATTGTATATATATATATATATAATATATATATATATCTATATATTATTTATATATATACGTGTGTATTTATATTATTGTATGTATGTTTATTGTATCATATAGAATTTAATTATTATTAATAATATGTATATCTATAATAATATAATAATATTTATATCAAGAATATGTCTTAATATATTTTTTTATATATCCGTGCAGATAGATTTCGACAAAGTATAAATCACCCTCCATTCATACGCCTACGTCCTTAAAATCTTATATGAACTCATTGTTTAACATTAAATTCCGCATAAAAGCAGTAAGCGAAGTAGGTACTGGATCCAGCGTAACAATAAAAAAGAAAGTACACAGCATAACAGTCTCCAGTTACTTCTAAACTCTGACAAAACGGAGGCCATAGAATTATTAACTAAAAAGCGTCACGTTGCATCCCTTGTAAACTTATATCAACTAACAAAGGACAAGCAAACAGGGTATACAACAAAAGAAGATGAACAATTTTGCAGGCACGTATGGTTTCATCAATCATTTGTGACTGATAACGCTCCCCGGCACCAGGGTTAAGCTACCAAAATAAAGTTTACATCTGGATACAGTTTCTATGTTAAAATCATTATACAGGCCAATTAAATTTTATAGTAATCGCTTTACAGTTTTACGAGTCTGCCAAAGATTCACATCATATAGAGCATCTGCTGAAACATTTTACTAAAACACTGATATGTGGTATCTTAATAAGGATAGAACCCGTAACAAATTGAAATGGGTTATGAGCCCTAAATAACGATAGTGTCACCCACGACAACACACCGTACGCCGCAGTAAGATCAGCGCTTAGCAACTTGAAGTATATCTTAATTTTACCAGACCGCTGAGCTGATGAACACCTCTCCTAGGGCTGGCCCGAGGGATTAGACAGTTTTTTTTTTTTTAAGTGGCTACGAACCAATTGGTTACTTAGCAACGGGACCTACAGCTTATTGTGAGATTCAGCCCACATCGAGAAATGAATTTCTATCACCAGAAATAAATTCCTCTGAGTCCTTGTTGGTAGAGTGGAGAATCGAACCTGGTCCCTGAGATCGGTAGTCGAGCCCGTAACTAACACGTCCAACGAGGAACAATCCCGCCGTCTGGCACTTCTCTGTAACCCTTAACCTTAATATACACACTTTTCTTAATCGTAACCCACACTGAGTTTCCATATCAATCCTTCTCTCATTCTGCCTTACTTTCCAACAATTCGCTCTTCTGTTCACTAAGTAATGTAACATCTGTTCAGCTGTCACAGCCCCACCTTCCTTCATACATAAAGGAACAATATTAATTTCCGACATTCCTCTGGAACTTTTCCCTGACTCCCAACACCCCTTATCTTGATCATCAACTACATCTGCAACATTGTCAACGCATGTGAATCCATTCCAATTTCCCATCATTTAGAGCTGCCTCTCTTCAGTTCGCCATATTGAGGAACTCTTCAGAATGCTCGTGCCACCTGTTATTCCCAACTACATCATTCCTCAATCTTTCTCTTTGCATATATTTTACATTGTTAAAACTTCGTCTTCTTCTTCTTCTTCTTCCTGAAACACTCGCTCATATCACATTTTACTGCAGTATTTGTGTTTCTTTTCTATTCTATCCCTCTCTAGTTTCGCCGAATTTCAATGATTCGTTCTCTCTCTCTCTCTCTCTCTCTCTCTCTCTCTCTCTCTCTCTATATATATATATATATATATATATATATATATATATATATATATATATAGTATATATAATATGTGTGTGTTGTGTGTGTGTGTGTGTCTGTGATGTGTGTGTATGCGTGTGTGCGTGTGAGTGTACATAATATATAGTACATATCAAAATAAATATATATATATATATATATATATATATATATATATAGTATATATATATATATTTATATGTGGATATAATCCACAATGATGTAAAGTCCTTATGTAATTATATGAAATATATATATTTTTTTGTACAGTAAATTTAAGCTTTCGACTATTAGCTGTGGTCTTGTTCACTAAAAGATATATCGTCTAAAGAACTGAGATGTAAGAGCACAAACAAAGGTTTCATATAATAGCTTTTTAAACAATAGGGATTAGGTAACAGGCAAGCTAATTAACTATTATTATGTAATGAACAGGTGGTTGAGCCCTCGTCCTTTCCAGAATTTTCTTGATCTTCGTGGGGGGAATGTTTCTGTTGTCAAGTGCTTCTTGCACTATGCTGGTTGGGTGGTTTGTTGGAGAAATGACATTTGAGGGGGAAGCAAGAGAGGAAGCAGTAATATCATTCGCACATATATTCCTGAAGTTTGAAACTTTCCCTTTTCTACATAATTATCTCTTCACAAATTGCTGCATTCTCTGCAATTCCAGTATTTCCTGAAAAGGTCTCATTTAGGGAAAATGGCGCCCCTTCTACTACTCGTACGTTTGTGAATAAAGAAACTATATCTACGGTCTAGATATATTGGGTCTGCCGAGTTGTTTACCAAAATAGAGCGTCTTGCGCATGACGTCACGCAAAAGAACGAGTGTTGCCATATTTCCCATGTTGGTTGCCAGTTTCTTTTTATGTCCTTTATTTCT
>NC_061089.1:11926197-11958697 GCF_015104395.2 Macrobrachium nipponense
CCACAGACTTAAGCGTGATTGAGAACGAGCTCTCAAAGGAAGCTGAAAAAGCAAGGCGGATGAATATTGGAGCATAATCGCCTTTATATGACTGCACTGCTAGGAGTAGTTCAAAGGAAGCTATTGATGCAACGAAGGAATGGGTCAGGTAGAGAACAGATCCCTGAGGGACACCAGTGGATACAAATCAAGGGACAGACATACCGCTGTCACGTCAGTGAAGACTCTTACACCTTTCACTGACAGGACGAATGAAGTCTTGAGACGGATTTTCGATAACAGGAAGTTGTGTGCATATCAAAAATTATTGCAAAATTCCTTCAAATTTTAGAAGAGATGATGACAAGATCTGCTGTGAAGTTCCATGATTTGTATATTCAATTACAGGTTTTTAAGGAATCCATGATTATAAACTTGAATAATGAAAGGAAATTAGTCAAAAAAAACATGCGAGCCACTGATTTCATCTGCATCTCTTGAACAAATGCACTCACGTGAACAACTTCCTCTCTCTTGAGAGTTTGTGTCTTTGGGATGAACTGGGTGACAAGAAAACGACCAACGATAATAGTTTTCTGTTCCATTGGAATTCTATCCGTGTCTGCTCTCTCAACTCTGAGGCTCGGGAAAGTCCCTGCGGATTTGAAATATGGAAACCACAGGGACCTTGACATTCTTTAACATGATTTTCATTCTGTATGACTGCCACCTTCAGTTGCTGCTCTGTCCGTTTTTAGTGTTTGAGGGTTAGGGAGCTCGTCATTTCGTTGCAGTTTCCGTGGTATAAATTTTATGTCTAGATGTCCTTTTATGAGATTATTTTGACCTTGGAAAGCTCCAATGATACCACAGCAAATGAATCAGTCTTCAACCTATGTCAAATTCTTCCCTTGTCCGTAATGTCAGCTCGTTCCTTGTGTAAAGATATCTTGAAAACATCCGTGCCCTCTAATTCTGCATTATTTTTTCCATCTAAGCCCAGACAGGATACCTTACGAATTTTATCAAAAAGAGTAAAAACAGATAGCGATTACAAAAGGTTGCTGCGTGAGCTCTCGAAATAAGTGTATGGTATGAATAGCTCCAAGCGTCTCTCTCTCTCTCTCTCTCTCTCTCTCTCTCACTAAGAAATAGCGAAGTGCATACATTGGCATTATCAACAGAAATCGCTTGTTATTCATAACATGGACACGAAAAAGAAAAAGAAATTCTCCTCCGCACAAATCCGCTCTCCACCTCCGCAGCATTTCTCGTAATTAATGTTTCAGCCGCTGTGCAACTTGAAATCCTCCGTTACAGAGGCCGCCTTCGAATAAAACCCCTTGGAGATGTCATCACAGAGATGCTGCCTTATTACCCGGAAAATTCAAGGGCAAAGAAACCATTAGATGTAACTCGGGAGAGTAGACGCATCGTCAAAATAATGTACTATTTTATGCGAACGCATTTGGTGGGAATGTGAAAACTCATCTTTTCTGCGGCTGACAATTTTTTTTTCTTATTTATTTATTTATTCATTTTTTTATACAACCATTTCGGTTTGAGTAAGACGTCACATCGTAGAATACCGAGAGCAATTTCATTGAGTGTCTATGTCATCCTGCCCGGTACACTTGTGACATCTCTTTTTACGCAAAGACGAATGAGATACAACGCTTTCATTTCAGTTTAATTTACAATCACTTAGTCGCGTATTTGTCAAATGCCTGCTCCCATCACTCCAGCCTTTTTCTTTTTCTTAAACATGCGATCTAATCTTCCTAATGGCTGGCTGGAGGGTTTCCAAAAACAAATGAAAATGTCGGAGCTGGTGGCTTTTCGCCCTTTTTTTCAAAAAATAAGTAGCTTTGCATCAATAAACCGGCAGTTAATCTAATAACTAGGAAGTTTATGACTCTGTTGATAGAGCCATTATGCCGAAGGATGTCCTATGAATGCAGAACCAATTAACAGACCGATGATTTCGATTGAGAAATGGTCATTTCTGTCATTATTAGGACTATGAATTACGTTATTTTTGCTTTCTTTGTTGCTTAACTTACACAGAATAAATTTCTTTTTAAGGAGTTAGGAAAAAAACACATAATATCCGTAAAGTTACCGATAATTATCAATCACATGTGAAACTTATTTCATAATACAAAGCTAAGAAAAACTTAATCATTTCTTTTTCTGTTACAACGACCTTCATTATATAAGCTCTTTCTCCCATGATATAATGCTTGATAAGGTCAGCTGGATTCAAAATAAGAAGGACGAGAAAAAGAGAGCAGAGGAAAAATAATTGGAGGATGAGCGGGATAGTAGTTAGAGGCTCTCACTTCCCCCCCCCCCCCCCCCCCCCCCCCTTATTTAAGACCAGGATTTTTGAAAAAAGTTTGGTAACGCGCACACACAATCCGTCGCACACACAGACATATATATAATATATATATATATATATATATATATATATATATATATATATATATATATGTGTGTGTGTGTGTGTGTGTGTGTGTATACATACATATATATATATATATATATATATATATATATATATATATATATATAGATATATATGTGTATATATATGACATATATATACATTGAGCTACAAATGTCCTTTAGTATCTAATTCACTCTACCTCGGAATTAATATATTTTCATATATTCTTAACCAAAGGGGAATTTAATTAGGCGATAATAGAATTGTCGGCGCCCAGGCCCGAACCCAGGACACCATACCAATCCAGGAACGTCAGTGAAGCTTTTACCCACCCCACCACCGCAAGAGGCTATAAGTTAATGCCATCTCTCACCCTCAAATACCTTTCGCGCTCAGGTATTCGCTGATTAGGAGCCAGCATTAACCCACCTCGGCATTAACTTATAGCCTCTTGCGGTGGTGGAGTGGGTAAAAGCTTCACTGACGTTCCTGGATTTGTATGGTGTCCTGGGTTCGCGCCTGGGCGCCAACAATTCTATTATCGCCTAATAAAATTCCCCTTCGGTTAAGCATATATGAAAATATATTAACTCCGAGGTAGAGTGAATTAGATATTAAAGGACAATTGTAGCTCGATATATGTATATGAATCACGGTAATGTGATATGACTTATATAAAGGCTACGTGCTGTCGTAAGCACTACAACACTACCGAGGTCGAGGTGGGTTAATGTTGGCTCTAAATCAGGGAATACCTGAGCGCGAAAGGTATTTGAGGGTGAGAGACGGCATTAACTTATAGCCTCTTGCGGTGGTGGAGTGGGTAAAAGCTTCACTGACGTTCCTGGATTTGTATGGTGTCCTGGGTTCGTGCCTTCGGTTAAGCATTTATGAAAATATATTAATTCCGAGGTAGAGTGAATTCGATATCAATGGACATTTGTAGCTTGATGTATGTATATGAATCACTGTAATGTGATATGACTTTTATATATAACATATATATATATATAAATATATATTATATACATATATATATATATATATATATATATATATATATATATATATATATATATATATATATATTTAAAAAATCACAGAAGATGCACGTGACTGTGGTATTCGCTCATATATATATATATATATATATATATATATATATATATATATATATATATATATATATATATACATATATATATAAAATAAACCCACGTTTCCTATCTCTTGATACATCTTCCACGCTGAAAAAGCGATGATGTATCAAGAGATACGAAAAGTCGGGTTATTTAATTGATAAAAGAAAAAGAGAACGACTTTCCATTACTCGAATTTGTCTGTCTTTAGAGTGTGTTCCTGTTCTACATTATATATATATAGATATATATATATATATATATTATATATATATACAGGGGGTCCTCGAGTTACGACGTTGATCCGTTCTTAAGATGCGTCGTAACACGATTTTTCAGCGTAAGGTCGGAACATTGAAAATAACCATCATGATTTAATGGTAAAAATGCTATCAATAACAACGAGAGAACAATTCCTTACCTTTATTAGTTTGATTGGCTTGCACACTGGAGAGGAAGCTGCGGTGCTGGAGAGACTGGGGGAGGTTAGTGAAGAGAAAAAGAACCTCCAGAAGATGCTGAGGCAGGTGATTCTTGAGGTGAGGCAGAACATACTACTGGAGATGCTGAGGCAGGTGATTCTGAGGTGAGGCAGAACATACTACTGGAGATGTTGGGGCAGGTGAGTCTTTAGGTGAGGCAGAACCTACAGAAGGTGCTGGAGATACTGGGGCAGGTGAGTCTGGGTTAGCAGAACATTCAGAAGGTGCTGGAGATTGTGGGGCAGGCGAGTCTGGATTAGCAGAGGCAGCTGAGGTAGAGGGTACAGGATCTCCTGCAGGCCTCTCTACCTTCTTAAAATACTGCTCCAGGTTAGTCTGAACAGAGAGCGACCTCTTTTCATCCAAGATCTCCTTGTAACACTGCATCAAATCCATGACGCCTCTGGAAACCCTAGTGAACCTGTCCAAGTTGGGATCCTGAGCCTCAAAAGTTGACAACGCTTGCTGCAACTCTGCAAAACCTCTTATCAAGTCCTGCCTTGTGAAAGCCTTAGGCTCTGGGGTGGGTGCTTCTTCTTCTTCCTCTATCATCTGCTTCTCCAGTTGTATCAGGTCCTCAGCAGATAACTCCTCGCCATGAGACTCCAGCAGCTCTGTAACATCATCAACCTCCATCTCCAAATTGATTTCCTTACTCAGGGCAACAACGTTCTTGACAACTAGCTGAACTGTGTCCTCAAACCCATGGAAATCATTCACAAATTGAGGACAAATTTTCTTCCAGACACCATTCATGTTTGTTTGTTAACCTCCTCCCAGGAATTAGCAATGTTCTTTACAGCATCAAGGATGTTGTAGGATTTCCAAAAGTCCTTCAGAGTCAAGTCCTTCTTGGTTTCAGTTGCCTGTAAAGCCATAGCAATTGTCCTTCGTAGGTAGTAGGCCTTGAACGAAGCAATCACTCCTTGGTCCATAGGCTGTAAAAGGGCCGTGGTATTAGGTGGAAGGTAAACCACCTTGACATTAGGGTTGAAGTCTCCCAGCTGGGCAGGGTGTCCAGGGGCAGTTGTCCAGCACTAGCAACACCTTAAAGGGGATACCCTTGGAGGCGCAATACCGCTCCACACTTGGAACAAAATGGTTTACGAACCAGTCCTCAAACACTGCAAGTGTCACCCATGCCTTCTTGTTGGACTTCCAAATTACTGGTAGTTGACCCTTCCAAATGCCCTTGAGTGCCCTTGGATTTTCAGCCTGATACACCAACAAGGGCTTCAGTTTGAAGTCGCCAGCAGCATTACCCCCAAGAAGTAAAGTTAGCCTCTCCTTGCTGGCTTTATGACCGGGTGCTGACTTCTCCTCCTTGGCGATGTAAGTGCGGTTAGGCATACGTTTCCAAAACAAACCTGTCTCGTCTACGTTAAACACTTTGCTGAGCAGAATAACCCCCCTCCTTAATTATCTCAGACAACGCTTTAGGAAATTCACTCGCTGCTTTCTCATCCCCACTAGCAGCTTCACCTTGCACTTTAAGGTTATGGTAATTGGCCCGAGCCTTAAATCGCATAAAACCAACCCCTACTAGCCACAAACTCTTCACTTTCACTTCCCTCCCCCTTTTCTTTTTTCAACGCTTCAAACAATCTTTTCGCCTTCTCCTGAATCACCATAAGGCTGACTGGGATACGCCGTTGATTTTGGTCTTCAACCAAAGCACCAATAACCTTTCCATTTCAATTATTAGACCACTACGCTGCTTAGTTATCACTGTCGCTTTCATAGGAGCAGATCCTTTCACATGTTCAACGATGCGCTCTTTATCTTTGATAATGGTAGCAACGGTCGAACGGCTAAGGCCAAGCGAGCGGCCAATGTTTGTTGGCGTTTCTCCCTTCTCAGATCGCTTTATAATGTCCACTTTAATTTCCATGGTGATGGCCTTTCTTTTCTTCGATGCACTACCATCAGAAGAGTCCGCCTTGCGCTTGGGAGCCATAACAAAGAGCAAAAAGTTACAAAAACGATACAACACGAGGGAGAGAGAGGCAGTGTAAACAACCAAAATGGCGTATGGGCGAGGAATGAGCGTAGCGAAGCGACGCGCCGTCCTCTCCCCCACAAAGCGTATTCTTCCGCCGTGCGCCCGGAACTAGTTCGCGTTTGTTTACGTCGCTTACGACGCTAAACCGCGTAAGACGGAACGACGCAAAATATTATTTTTTATATTTTTATGGGGGCGCGTTCGTAACCACGAAACATCGTAAGTCGAGACCGGCGTAACCCGAGGACTTACTGTATATATATATATATATATATATATATATATATATATATATATATATATATAATATATATGTATATATATATGTATATATATATATATGTATATATATATATATATGTGTGTGTGTGTGTGTGTGTGTGTATGTGTGTGTGTGTGTGTGTGTGTAAACGGAAATTTATTCTTTCAACATTATGGTGCTTACTGATCAGGGGTAGCTTCACATAACAACACAATGGTTAGTCCCACTTCCGACGCGAACACTGACTCGAGGATGAGCCCTTTGTTCAGCAAACTTCCAGTAGTCGCTGCGATGAATGATTTGTGTGGTACTGGGAGGCGAGAAATCGAAGGAAGCATTATGAAAAAATAATGCGATGATGTTAAAGGAAGTTAATGTAGAAAGAAAGATTGATTAGGGCTGATGTCGGGGCCTGGGAATTATAGTGGACGGAAGATGGTAGACAGGTGAAAAAAAATGTCTCAAGTGTAGCGTTAAGTAGCTCAGTGTGAGTCAAGTGTTTAACGTGCTGACAATGAACCTCCAAAAAAAAGTTATTTAGAAATTTCTATTTTATTTCATTTTATTTTAATAACGAGGCTCATAGATTGGAGAGCATCTGTTTACCTATATGAGATATCTGTTTCAATGGGCGATTTCTTGCTAGGGTTCATCTTTGGCAAAGTGGATAAAGGATGTAACATCTGCGATAGTTTTTGCTTCGGATCCACCACTCACTGATGGAAATGGCTTACTGATATTTGATGCGCATATCATCATCATACAAACATTCAGCAAAACAAATTGCCACACTGTAGGATAATAAACGACGAATTGGAATGGTCTAGGGATTTTTTCGGTATTCAACATCCCACAGACAAAGTTTCCCAAGAACCTTGACAACATTTTGGGTTCATAACTCTGGATACTTCCTGAGATGTCCCCTTTTTTTCATTAACTTCTATAAAGAGCTACTGCAATTTTTATCATTATAGACGCCTTTGTCAACCTGTCTACGTAATACATCTTCAAGGGAGAACAGAAGATATAGATGTAAATGACAACTCTAATTAGACCGAGTGGTAACCTCAGTTTTTTCATTTATTTCTCAAAGGACTCAAAGGCTTTCACTGATAACCGATCTCTGTTGGTATGTAACAGAAACCAAACCACCCATACCGTTTGGCTTTAAGATAATACCTAAAGGAAATGGATTTGAATATTAATATAACCTCTTCACTGAGAGAACAAATTTTGAATCAAAGTGAATGATAGCTGTCGGTTAAATTTAAGTAACATTTGTTACATGAAAACGAGGATTTAATGTTATTAAACGTTTACTAGCAACGATTTCTTTGCGTCACGCCTGGATTTTGCAACTCATGTTATCACCAAAAGCGTCGACGGAAACGTTTCTTTAAATCGTAATCTAAATTTCAAAAGCATAATTCAGCACCCTCAGAATGTCTTTGTCATAGTTGGAGTTGCCAAAGTATAACTGATTACCAAAGGGAACTTAGCAGTAAAAATAATATTATGAAAACGCAAAAGGAATTGACAGTTTTCTGCAATTCTGGGAGGCGTTTTGTTTTCTGTAAAAGAAAACTACTGAGATGGCTATGGGTCCGTCCGTCCGTCCGCACTTTTTCTGTCCGCCTTCAGTTCTTAAGAACTACTGAGGCTAGAGGGCTGCAAATGGGTATGTTGATCATCCACCCTCTAATCATCAAACATATTGAAATTGCAGCCCTTTAGCCTCAATCATTTTGATTTTATTTCAGGTTAAAGTTAGCCATCATAATGTGCTGGCACATCTATAGGTGCCAGGAGCACATGCCACCAGCAAGCCGTGGCTAAAAATTGCATGGGCCGGGGCTGAGAGTTTCATGGGCCGTGGTTGAGATTTTCAAACAGCAACATATATTGTACAGAAAACTCGATTGCGCCGAAGAAACTTCGGCTCATATTTTGCTTGTTATAAATTATGTATGAACTTGACAGGATTTGAGAAGACGTTAAGTATTGCTGTTCTCGGACAAGCATGAAGCATTAAATAATATAAAATTGTAGACATGTTTAGTAGCGAAGCTGATTACTGTCAGCTCCGCTTCAAGAAAATTTGCCAGTGAAAGGTTATTAGTCATTCCTGTTACTATCGGAGAATAGAATGACAGTAAGAAGCATAAGAAAGATTGTAAAAGTTCATATGCCAAATTTTATTTCATAATATACATATTACGATCTGGGTATAAAATAATGTACTTTTATTCCAGAATTACAATCTGTTCCTCTGTGGTACTCGATCCTAGTCTTAAGTAGACATTACACAGCCCAAACCACCTCCAAGAAGAACACGCGAGCGAGCAAATCAGTAATTAACTTTAAAGTTTAATTATGGAATCTATACAACGACTCATACTGCAATATCCTGTTTCTGGAAAATAATATTTAGATTTGCCGATGAAAAGGCCGTTGTTAATAACTTAGCTTGGCGGTTATTGATTGACGTATAAGTTCGTGTTGTCAATCATACATACATACATACGTACATACATACATACATATATAATATATATATATATATATATATATATATATATATATATATATATATATACATATATATCATTTCCCCGCTCTAGCAAATGTAAATGTGGTCCCTAATGGGTCAACGGGAGAGAATTATTTGCCATCTTAGGGTCATTTAATCCAACAAGGGGTCCGCAATCATAAGGATACAAACACACACAGACATATACGCACGCAGAAGCTCACGCATACTTGACATATATATACATACAAATATATATATAGGTGTATGTGCGTTTGTTTGTGACCATATGACTGTGGACGCTTTGGTAGGATTAAATGACCCTAAGATGGAACATAATTCTGTTCCTTTCACCCAATAGGGATCGTATTTATACTTGAGTTTGGAAGCTGGAAATATGATAACGGTAGCTTCTGCTGTGAATGGGGTGGAAATCTTAAAATCGTCAGCAGCAAATTCCTGACATGTATGCACTAGCCCCCCTATTTTTTTTTTTTTTTTTTTTTTTTTTACCATGCCCTTAAGTTGGGTTAAGCTGGGTTGGAAATTTGGGTGATATGGTGTCGCTCTTTTCACAGGGAAAGGTCACGGTACTGTAGTAGATCCACATCAACCGTGCATTTGATGTCTAGGCCAGTCCCTTACGACGCTCGTGATTGGCTGTTGATAAGCCAATCACAAGGCTGGAAACTCTCAGTCTCTCGAGAGAGTTCACATGGGTAGGATCTGTGTTCCACCTCTCCTGAGGTATACGTCTTTTGGGAGAGGTGGTACATACATCCTGCGTATGTGAACTCTCGAGAGAGACTGAGAGTTTCCAGCCCTGTGATTGGCTTATCAACAACCAATCAGGAGCGTTGTAAGGGACTGGCCTAGACATCAAATGCACGGTTGATGTGAAATTACTGTAGGTGATATCTCGAGGAAGTGCGGCCGGGCTTAGGATCTGCTAAACCCCGATTCGAATTCTTTTAGGAAGTAAGCAGACAGGAAGCAAGGTTCTACGCCATGGAATGATGAATGTGTTTGAGTAGAGATAAATGGATTAGGCAAAATTTAGCAAGACCGGAGTGAAAGGAGAGCGCCCCTAGAACTGGGGAGAAGAAAGAGTGACTGTTTTTATGTAACGATGTAGAACACTGCACGGGATGGTTCTTGGTGTTTGAGCAAGATCGTGGGAACATGTGGAAAAGCACAGATGTGTTAGTCCATAAACAGAGATTAGATACAACGGAAAAGATATAACAGAAGAAAAAGTTGTGGAGCGAGTCTGTTCTTCATCGTTTGAAAAAGAGTGAGACTGAAAAGGAAATTTATTGGACGAGGGACGTCAGTGATTGGTCAGGTTCAATGAAAGCATGAGCGTCGTTGTGAGGAAGATTAGCATTTCAATACATGTAACACAAAGGTGATTTTAAGCGAGATGTTTATTCTTGCTACGTATATCATATTTCTTTATATATAGACATATATATATACATGTTTGTGTACGTGATATATATATATATATATATATATATATATATATATATATATATATATATATATGTATGTATGTATATATATATATATATATTATATATATATATATATATATTGCGGAATTGGTCATTTTGCAAAATGCCCAAATAATTATGGTCATTTTGAAAAATGACTAAGTGTTTGGTCATTTTCCAAAGTACCTATTAGTATCGTCTATCATTTTGTGAAACGGCCAAACAGCTGCTGGCCAATAAGCAAAAATGTACAAACACGCTCGAATTATTATCCCATGCAGATGCAAGTGTTTCGAAGCACTGTGTGTGTGTTTATGGTGTGTGTATGTGTGTGTGTGTATGTGTGTGTGTGTGTGAAAGCTGTGCCATTAATTGCAACTCGTGAACTCAAAACATCCCATGTCATCCTTCTCGCCCTTGTTCAGTCGTGAGTGACACTGTTGATGAGCATGTGCTCTGTTGCTTATGTAATAAGAATCAGAGCATTCAGACTGAACAAAGGGAATCGAAAATAGAACAGGAGAAGCAAGCTCAGAAAATGAAGGATAACATCAGAACAGCGTTGCAAGCAATCCAGCCCACGCAGGGGACGTTGTCGTGGTTCTCCTACCACCGGTAATCAGTTCACTTTATCGGCTGAAAAATTCACGTCACTCGAAGTAAGTCTGGGAAAAGTGGCTATTGCAGATTCGGTGGGACATGGCCAAGGGATCAGTAAGGCCTGCTGCACCCAGCCATGTCTGAACAGGCGCTGCAAATGCTTCAGAAACGAAGTATTGTGCAGCATTGAATGCAAATGAAACGTCTCTTGTTCTGACGCGTCTGATAATGCTAATTTTGATCATTGTTGAAGAAATTTTTACGTTTTATAGTAATTTTGCAAAATGACCACAATTATCTGGGCATTTTGCATAATGACAGACATTTTGGTCAAAATGAGAGTAACATATATATATATATATATATTATATATATATCATTATAATATAGATATATCTATATATATTATATAGTATTATATATATAATAATATATATTTTATATATATATATATTATATATATTATATACTGTACGTTTATATACATAAACAAATATTATATATATGTATTAAGCTACAAATGTCCTTTAATATCTAATTCGCACTACCTCGGAATTGATATATTTCCATATAGTATGTTAACCGAAGGGGAATTTTCTAGGTGATAAGAAATTCGTCGGCTCATGGGCGTGGACCACGAAACCAAGAATACAGGACGTACAGTGAAGCGTTTTAAACCACAAGGCTCGTGATTATCAACTTAAAAATTCCCCTTCGGTTAACATATATGAAAATATACTAATTCCGAGGTAGAGCTAATTAGATATTAAAGGAAATTGTAGCTTAATGCGTATATAGAAATCACAGTGTGTGATAAGACATATATATATATATATATATATATATATATATATATATATATATATATATATATATATATATACATATATATATATATATATTATATATATATATATATATATATATATACACTGTAACAACCTGTTGCTCTCGAGAAGTTCTTGATATACTTAGACTAATGGAGGAATAAAAGGGCAAAGTAATATAAATAGAAAGAGCTTAAATTAGGATACCTTCCTAAACTCAAAATAATTCTTCGGGTCTAACCAACCCCCCCCCCCCCTGGGGGTTTATGTACAGCCTGTTGATTTGTATCATTAATCATCTCACAGTAGGTCTCAGCAATTTTAGAACAGAATTTCAATGCTTAATTGTTAGTTTCTTTCTCCCATTTTTAAGATTTACAAATATCAAGTCGATTCAGTTCTCGACTGTGTCTGCAGCTTTGTTGATTGATTTCTGACTCCCTTTAGAGAACTTGTTTTCCAGAGGAATAAATTCCCCAGCACTCCATTTTACCATATCTTTCTTATTCAGTATTTTTATGAACTCCAGTATTAGCTGAATCTGGATTACTTAGATTATTTCAGAGGTTTCATTTACGGCAGCATTTCAGTCTCTCGACAAATTAACAGATTTATAATGATATTCTAGAGTCAAGGCTAAACAAAGTCAAAGGCAAAATAACTGAATGATAACAAATATTTGCTATTAACGTTTTACTTGGCAACCAGAAAATGTGGTTAAGGCTGAAAAAACAATAGATACCAAAAAGAGAGTAAATTTACAGTGTTCTAGATTATGAAAGAATATGTAATCAAGTTTTTTGTTTGGCAAATTTTTTAAATAAGGCAAGCAAGACGAGCGTCCACGTAATGTCTCACTTCCCTTGTAGGAAAGAATAGAATTTGTTCACCCTTTTTTGCAGCAACTCTGATATCTGTTCTAGTCTTATTTATGAGATTTATGGCTCTTGACAGTATGCTGTGCCCTTTCCTAGGCTATGATGACTTCTCAGGTAAAGTGCACAATATTCGTTACATCTGGAGGACACATTTTTTTTATCATTCACAAAACAGAACGTATGATAATAAAATTTCATGGCAAGATAACAAAATTAAGACGCATACGAATATATCCCTCTATGATAAACTACTTGTCAGTCACATTATGATAGTTACGTAGTTAAAGTATAGAATTACCAGTGTAAACTGCAAACTCAAGATCAACATGATGGCATGTAGTCACCCTGAATTAAATTAAATCAGTCATGCACAGACTTTTTAACACACACACACACACACACATATCGTTCTAAAGTGGCAATGAATATGAACAGACTCGTCGGCGAAAAATGTCATCGGCAATATACAGATTAATTTATTACAGTTGGACAGCAGATCACATTATCTGGGATTTTATGAACTTCTCGTAGCCGCACTGGACACATCAGGAAGTGGTTACATTATTCAACCCTCTTGAAACATTACCGGTAATTAACAAGCCTGGCCAAACTTGTTATGTAGATTTGCATTACACATCCGTTATACAGAATCAGCAGTGGGTTTTTATGATCAAGATGGAAATATACTCCCGTTGTTACATTAGATAGACAAGAGAGATTTATAATAAATCATTCTTGCAATCATATTGGGGTATTTAGGTTTTCACAGTCAACCTCCTATAAAACATAACAGCTCAGGGATTACGGAATTATACAATGAACGTATCGATTCAGTAAATGGTACTGATTGCAATATCTCAGAGATTAGCTTTTCTTCAACAAGTTAATAATATGATACGGCAAAAAGTCATATACTATCCTTAACGTCCATCAAGTAAAAAATAGTGTAGCATCCACTTTACTGATCTGTTAAGTGCCATTTCTAAACAGCACCGAGATTATCTTGCTCTAAACTCATGCCAGTGCTGATCCTAACAGAGAAAATGAATATTTAATTGTGTACACTGCCAAGTCATGATGATCCAGTGGGCGGTTGTAGGCTGGACCCCTTCATATGAAAGTCATCATGTAAGTGACCAAATATTCTTTTCTGGCGGAAATATTGCTACATCACTTGCACTCTTGCCAGAGATCTTCATAAGGGATGGGAATTCATTTGTTGTTACTCCATTAGAATCACTCTACCTCTCGGAAATGCACCATGACGATCAAAGATCGATATGGAACACATATGCCTGAATAGAGTAAAGATAGTCCCCAAAGTATCAGGCTGTTAAACATCAGAATATTCAAGATACAGTTGCACGGCCGCATCATCAAAGCCAACAGCCAAATACTTTAAACTGCGCATTCCGCTGCTCTTTTTATGAGAAGCTGAATGATATGGTACTTTTCGATGATGAACTCTGATTGGATGGCCAAAGCAGGTGGTTATGGGTCTCAGTCTACTAAGAAGGTGGGGTTACATCAGTCATTTGGTTAAAATGACTACTGTTGTTCTTCAAGCCATTGCCTGAAAGTTAAAAAGCCTTCAAGCCTGGCACCGCGGGTCTGTAGTCCTCTCACGATGATGCGTGATGTGATCTCGCCGAGTTTCGGTGCAACACCTAAATGGTTGACATCTATGGCGAGAATCAGGACCTGCTTGTGAGATCTAGAATATTGGGGTCAATAGAATATATATATATATATATATATATATATATATATATATATATATATATATATATATATATATATATATATATGTTGTATACACACACATATATATGTGTGTGTGTTATCAATACGTCTCTCTCTCTCTCTCTCTCTCTATCTCTCTCTCTCTCGCTCTCTCTCTCTCTCTCTCTCTCTCTCTCTCTCTCTCTATATATAATATATACATATATATATATATATATATATATATATATATATCTATATATATATATATATATATATATATTTAATATATATATATTTATATATATATATATATATATAGAGAGAGAGAGAGAGAGAGAGAGAGAGAGAGAGAGAGAGAGAGAGATACATATGACTTGCGGACAATTTTTCGAAAAACCGTTATTAAGAAAGCAATTGTTCAAAAAGTTTTTTTTTTTTCTTTTTTCGAAAACCAAATATTCGAAAACAATGGTTCGAATGTATAATTGTTCGAATAGGATTAATGTTAATTAACGACTAATTTTTTTTAAACTTATTAAAGTTTTCTTAACATATCTTTGCACAATTTATTTTAAATACAAAAAATATATTTCAAAAGCAATTAAAAATTCAATATACAAACATGAAAAAGAAATCAGACATTTTAAAAGCAATTAAAACTTTAAAAACTTAAAAAGATAAAAACATAAAAGGCATCAGACATTTTAAAAGTAATGAAATCTTGAACATCTAGCATAAAAAGGAAATAAATCTTATTACAGCTTTAGATTAGTTGATCTCGTCTTGATATTCTTCAAAGGTATCAACTAGTCTCTTGCGTGCTTTCTTTATAATTCCGGGTGCTTCTTTTACATTCTTCTCCGCTATTTAATTTTGCCATTTTAATTTCATTGAGAGATTGTTCTCTCTTAAGGGCTTCGATGAATTTCCACAATGATGGGTGAGTAGCGGTAACTTGTAGAGAAAATGCTCGATGCCAACCCTCAGTCGCATTGTTTGTCTCGGGGAGTTTATTCTTAACTCTTTCAAAGCAGGACCGAATTCTTATATCAAACAATGGTGAGCTGCGAGCATATCGTCTACCTGGTCGACCAAGCCGGGCATCTTCAAAATAATCTATTACCGGAAGTAATTCAGGTGACGATAACTTTTCTTCTACTAAATTTTCAAAAGTTTCAATTACACTTTCTTCTAGGATAAATGCCAATGCTAATACTATCCGAATTTCTATTGAAACTCCACGTTAGTATCATATTGTACTTTTAAACCAACATTGCATACCTTCCTATACAAACATTGTCCTAAATGGAAAAAGCAACCAATAAGCTTGACTGAGGAAAATTCTTTCTTGGAGGCATTTATCATGGCCTGTTGAAAATCTCTGGTGATTGAATTAATATTTGAAAATGTTGCCAATTCTTTTACACATCGCAAAAAATCTAACGTAAGTTTCTTCTTTTTTGTTAGGCAACAACCCAAAAATCAAAGGTATACAAAACCCATTCTTTAAGCCATGTAGGGCATAAAGTTGTTCAAACAGTGTAGGGACAGTTTTGAAAGCACCATCCCAGAGAAAATTTTGGCACAAAGTTAAAACATGAAGATTTGCGTGCGCGGAAAATATCTTCTTCCTGACCTGAGTCAAAAAGAAGAAAATCTTCATTCTTGAAAGTCTTCATCTACTCGACTGGGAATACTATAGCCTTCCTATGATTGAGTGTAGATAGTCCACAATTTTCCTTTGAGCGAACCCTTCTAATTGAGCGCGTAATACGGTTGACTGTTGGCAATCCTTGAGCTCCAGATTCGCTAAGATCCGAAGATGCATTTGCAATTATATAATTAGGTGGAGTCACGTGTACCATTTGCGTCGTCTTTAACTTTGTCAATAAATCTCCGCACTTCTACCACCTGCATGATTATGTTCTTTAGAAACGGTGACATCTTTTGCTGTTATAGCGCGACATTTACAGTAATTTGCAAATTTATGGCACTTCCAATATATCTTGTATATGCTTGTCTTTAACAAATAAATGTCCATTCACTATTAACATAGGCTTTCATTTTTCACCTTTAACGAACTCAGCCATTATAGGGTTTAAGAGCTTCTCTACTAAACAGGAAACCGTCCAAAGTAACAATGGGAACTTTAAGGTTTTAAGGATTTGTTAACGGTTTTTTTATTTATATTTTACTTAAGGTAATTAGAATAAAAACAATGCGATTGAGATGTTTCTCGAACAACTACAGAGAGAGAGAGAGAGGAGAGAGAGCGAGAGAGAGAGATTAGAGAGAGAGAGATTAAGAAATAAAGAAAGTGACAACATACAAAACTGCAGTCGGGCTTTTTTTCAACAAGTCAACCTTACTCATGGATTCGAACAATATTCATTTCGAAAAACAGCTTACTCGAGTATTCTGTATTTCGATCAATTTAAAATTCGAACAATTATACATCCCAACTATTGTTTTCGAATATTTGGTTTTCGAAAAAAACTTTTCGAACAATTGCCTTTCAAATTATGTTTTTCCGAAAAAAGTGTCCGCACATGCATACATTATATATATATATATATATATATATATATTATATATATATATATATATATACTATATATATCTATATATATATATAAGAATCTTCATTGACAGAGATATATGATTAGATACAATTAAAACGCATAAAGAGAAGTGTCAAAAGAAACGACAGAGTTCAGTTTAGCCCAAGATTTCCGACCTCCACCTGACCTTGAGAGGTCAGTTATTAGGAAAGGGTTTCCAAAGTACAAACGATAGTTTGTAATAGTTGAGAGAATTCAACAAACATCACTTAGAATTAATAAAACGGGTTAAAATGTGCTTCACCTTAAAAAAAAAGTCAAATGGATTCGAACAATATTCATTTCGAAAAACAGCTTACTCGAGTATTCTGTATTTCGATCAATTTAAAATTCGAGCAATTATACATCCCAACTATTGTTTTCGAATATTTGGTTTTCGAAAAAAACTTTTCGAACAATTGCCTTTCAAATTATTGTTTTTCGAAAAAGTGTCCGCACATGCATACATTATATATATATATATATATATATATATATATATATATATATATATATATCAAAATCTTCATTGACAGAGATATATGATTAGATACAATTAAAACGCATAAAGAGAAGTGTCAAAAGAAACGACAGAGTTCAGTTTAGCCCAAGATTTCCGACCTCCAACCTGACCTTGAGAGGTCAGTTATTAGGAAAGGGTTTCCAAAGTATAAACGATAGTTTGTAATAGTTGAGAGAATTCAACAAACATCACTTAGAATTAATAAAACGGGTTAAAATGTGCTTCACCTTAAAAAAAAAAGTCAAATTAATGGCAGCTGTGTGCATGTTCTACGCGAATAGGTTTCATCTACTGAAATAAATAATAATAATAATAATAATAATAATAATAATAATAATAATAATAATAATAATAATAATAATAATAATAATATGACATACTGTCCAACAAGATAGATACGTCATTACAAGATAGATACGCAGACAATATCACAAGGTAAACAAAAAAATTTCAAAATATGTATATGAAAAACTATATAATATATATATATATATATATATGTGTGTGTGTGTGTGTGTGTGTGTGTGTGTGTGTGTGTGTATATATATATATATATATATATATATATATATTTTATCTATAGTTTTATATATAGTTTTATATATCCAGTTGAGCTAACTTTACTATTGCACCAACTCTGGTTTTTTTGCCGTGTTTCTAGGTTAGGTTAGATTAGTTAAAAGCAGAATATTCCGCGTAAGTTAGGTGCGGGAAACAAAATGCGATTATTTTCCAGAAGATTCTATGGTTAGTTTTTAAGATATGGCGTCCCACTCTTTTCAAAGAAGGTTCGGTATTTGGTTACAGTTCGGGAATATGCAACCGGGACATTACTTTCAACTCTAGTCCAGATCTATATAAACTAGATACAGTTTTCCCTCCCAATATTAATCAGCAATATAAACTCAAAGACTCAAAAGCCCCTTCATTTGTAAATAAGTCCTCCCCTCTGAATATGCTTACTTATTTATGGGTTTCTGCGGTTATATGTATGTATGTAGATTTCTGTGGGTGTTTTTGAAATGTGTTTATATATTTCTATGCATATGTAATGTAGGTTTATGTATATTTTAGGCATATGATGATATGTGTATATGTGAAATGTACGGTTTTTTATGAGATCATATTTGTGTATGCCCTTTTGTTTGTGTCTGTGTATTTCCTGACTATGTTCACGTACGCATTTCTTTTGTACATATATTCTGCTGTAGATTTTTTTTGTTTACATTACAGTATTATCTGCTTAACTATCTTTTAAAGACGTTGACTGTCGTCTGGGATTACGTCCTTCGACATTTCTTATAGTTAAAAGACATTTTTACCAGTTTTATTCATCTTGAGTGACGTTTGCTGAATTCTTTGAAAACTGTCGCTTGCTTTGGAAACCTTTTTGTAATAAATTTCCTTCGTCAAGGTCCGGTGGAGGACGAAATTGTCGGGCTAAACTAAATTTTATCGTTTCAATTCACAGTCTGATTTAGGTGGATGAATTATATATATATATATATATATATATATATATATATATATATATATATATATATATATATATATATATATATACATATATATATATTGCTTACTTTATATTTTGGCGTTTTTATGGGCTTGTTTTATAGATGGAATTCTATTGCAACAGAACATTTTTACCGGTCATAATATTACATATATATGTATATATATAATATATTATATATATATATGTATATATATATACATATACATATATTATATATACGTATATATATACATATATATATATATATATATAGATATATATATATATATATATATTATACGAACATTTCTGCGATATATTTCATAATCCTTATATACAAAAACTTTGCATTGTGTATCAAGGTTCATTTTAGATTTTGAAGTCTCGGATGATGGGTTGATGCTTCGAACGTTCCATTTAGTCTTGCGTTAGTATTGTCAAATATTTAACAAAAAAAAAGGGAGGGGACAGAAAATTGAAGAGGAATCTCAATATCTGCATGTATTCTCTATAAGTTGCAAAATGCAGATATCCATTTACCTCAGAATTGATTCTTAATTCGAAAGGAATCTCTTCCTAAACATAAAAATGCATTTAGTTAATTTTCCTTGAAAGCAACAATTCCTTAACGTTTAGAATAACGCAGTAAATGCCATTACCTAATGCTTTTCATTTCGTTTCCTTTTCACTTTCTTACAAATAAAACACAAAAATGTAAGTCCTGTCGAACTTCTTGCTTTTTTATTTCGCTGGAAAGATTTCCTGCTCGAGCGATAAGGAATAAGAGAAGTTGATGTTGAACCGAAAGCAGTTCAGATTGCAGAAGAAGTTATAACTTTTTCGCGGATCTCAGCTGGTCGGAAAAGTCTGAATAACTTATGGGATGAACTTCGCGATCCGTCTCTATCGGCTGTCTTTTCGTGGCAACTGCGAGTGAACGCCAACTGCTGCTGTGTCAGGGACCTTTAACATGAGATGGATAAGTTTTGCTTCGCCCGCACTCTCGCCTCGGAACCGAATCGCAGCCCCGGTCTTTTACTTACATTATTGCTCCTCTTTATTTGCTCTACAGAGCTGCGCGTGGCCTTCAGGAAAGAAATTCACAATGGTTATACATATACGTTTTTAGAGCACAGTTTTTCCGTAAGAAGTTCGTGTTAGCCGACGCATATGTGTTGTCTACTATTTTAGGGCATCTGAGACTTACAGCAAAAATGAAAAATGCTGTACAGTCTGAAGACTCATGATACACTGTGAAGACTGCTGCTCTCTTATGCTCACTGCCTCTTACTGACTTGAATTATTGACGTGTATATGCAACTATTCAAATAAACAGTGTCCTGTGCGCGAGTCACTTTTCTGAGGGTAAAGGTAAATTACAGGTCTGTCTTCTCACAACCTATCTGTGCTTTAA
This sequence comes from Macrobrachium nipponense, assembly GCF_015104395.2. NCBI lineage: Eukaryota > Metazoa > Arthropoda > Malacostraca > Decapoda > Palaemonidae > Macrobrachium > Macrobrachium nipponense. The sequence continues at coordinate 11,946,605 of NC_061089.1, forward strand.
TAGCCTTATAACACCATTGCTTGGTGTCTTTTTCAATCAGTAATCATATAAATGTGTAATTGTACATATTTCTTGATAATTTTTTGTAAAATGGTTTGAAAATTTGACTCATTCTACTTGCACTGCACTGCACTGCAAATTTGTTGCAGGTGGTACGTAAAAGGCACATTATTTTGTGTGTATTTTAAATTAGTTTATAAAATTCTTTCAAATAAATTCTTGTCATATCTATTGAGTGGCATTCACTTGAGCAAACAAAAGCGGAATCTCTTCACTTGACTGACTTCATAACGTTTTTTGCCTTAGCAGCAGTAATGATTGCCATCCTCAAAGCTGTCTTCAGTATTTCAAAAACTACTCAGGTAATGTTAATCACATGTAAATTTTTTAATCCTTCTTTCAAAAAAGCTGTTTTCGAAGTCTTATTTGCTACATTTGTCCTAATAGTATAGCCTTAGTTATTATTATTGTAAAGGATTAGTTTATCCAGACCTCGAGCCTAAGAAAGGCTCTTCTCGGGCTAGTATAGCCTGAGTTGACTCCCTTCTTTTTCTTCATCTTGAATTTTAGGTTCAAAACCAAAATTTAAGAAGAAAAAAAGTGATGAGAAAAAGCTTATGAAATTTGTATTCAAGAGACAAACCATGTACACTTTTACCACTAAATAAACATAAGATATATTATACTACACTTGGCCCTAGACTATATGTGCGTTTGAGTGCGTATGTGCCTTGGACAGAATAGCCCCAGTGTAGTAGAAAGCAAAGAATGTAACTTAATACTCCTTGAAGAAGACATGTCACAATAAGACCGCATGCAGACAGGGTGTTAAATAGCCTTGAATTATGCTTGAAACATTAATTCATACATGTTTACGTAACTCCTCAAAGTACCTTGTATGAACATTCAGAGCCTGAGCAGGTCTATTATTAATTATTAAGAAACGAGCTTGTTGGCAGGTGCTACGTGCACTGAAACTCGGGGCTGCGGTCTCTCCTACCCTCCCGATCCCCTACATACCGCTCCCCCACCTGGGAATGCAAACGAGTTTGTAGGAGGAGGGTGGATGTTTCACATACCTTCCCGTTTCCCTACCTACCACATCCCACCCGGGCCAGACAAACAAGTTTGCAGGGGGTGGGTGGCTGTGTCATGTATCCCTTGACTGTCACCTGGGTAACTGCAGTGGGGAGTGTGAAAATGTTTTCATCTTAAGCAAACTCGAGCAAACAGCAAGTTTATGAATATGTTCCATGGGTGTTCAGGTTTGTAGCATGTCCTTGACATGTTACAATCACTGCTAAGGGTAAAGTTTTAAATTCCAAGTGTAAGTGTCCAAAGGCAAGGCGGTAATAGCCAGACCACTTGATTGCCCAGTTGACCCTGTGGTAAGTGTGTAAGAATACTACAACCGTAGGTCCTGGGTGTCGTAAAAGGCGACTAAAAGGACAGCTGCTGCCTTGCAGTCTTACTTTAGAGTAAGAGGCTAGGCCTGCCGTTAATAACTGTGAAAACTGCCTCCTTATAGGTGGACTTTTAGTCAAAGGCGAGGCCCACCGCCAATAACTGTGGTTGATGAGGCAAGGGCATGCGGTCGTAAAAACCCCTCAGCCAAACAATAAACCATGCCTGATGCATGCAATGGAGAAGGCGCATCAGGCAACCGACCCCTTAGTGTAGGGATAACGGTGGGAAAGAGGAAGACTTGATGGCCTAGTCGTAAGACGAGAACCATAACGCAAGACAAAAATAGTGTTTAGATTAGTGAAAATTACATAACTATCATGCTTCAGTCCATTCAGTTATCATTTCTGAAATCAAAGTCTTATTAATCAATAACCGAACTTAAGGTCATCTAGCACCGCTCTTTGTAGATTGGGCACTATTATAGAGCAAGTGAGAATCAGGTCTTCATTGAATAATCTAGTATGTACAGCAGACTTTGGCTTAATTATCCTATTAAAAAAAACCTCAAGAGTTCAAGATGTTAAAGGCTTTTAAAGGCTTCAAAACTCAAAAGAAAGCGAAACATTTAAAATCGTACAATATAATGCAGATACAAATAAATCAAAATATTCAAAGTACATTATTACAATTGCCAACAAAATATACGAGACCCCCCGGGATTACCCGCAAGTAGCGTTTCTTCGCTCGACCGAGATATATATGTATATATATATATATATATATATATATATATATATATATATATATATATATATATATTATATATATATATATATACATATATATATTATATATATATATATATATATATATATGAGTCTTATCACATGTGTGGTTTAAGGCTTCACTGTGCGTCCTGAATCTGTTGGGTTCGATGGTTCGCGCCCACGAGCCGACAAATTTCTTATCGAATAAAAAAATTCCCCTTCCCCCGGTTAACATATATGAAAATATATTATATTAAGATATTAAAGGACACTTGTAGCTCGATGTATATTATATATGTATGTGTGTGTGTATATATATATATATATATATATATATATATATATATATATAAATGAATGTGTAACGGTTTGCATGAAAGTATCCGGTTCTTACTTTTTCATATTCTCCAAATATGATAAAGAAAATATATATATGTGTGTGTGTGTGTTTGTGTGCAATTGGTCTAAATATATTGTTGCACCTTCTTCACTGGGCACCTCATCGCCAATTTGGTGTTTCTCCCTTGGTCAGTTATCAGTCTGGAAAGAAGGCTTTTATCTCTTGGCCATTCCAGTCATTGAATTTGCAGAATCTGTTTGGCATCCCTTTGTTCATGGAAAATAGTGTCATACATTAATCTATGAGCAGATTTACAATTTACACAGGGTCGTATAGACTTTCATGAAGGATTGCACGTGCATAACAAGTTTTAATTTCTGGAACGTTATTGATTATCATTCAGTTGAAGGCTGCATAACTGCAAGCATCAAAGAAAGATTATTCCTTTGATAATCGAAAATGTCCTGTTTCTCGGCGACTTGGCAGCAGTCTGGACCGAGTGCCTTTGCAGATTCCCTGGATTCATTGTGCCCGACATTTTGGATTATTTGCTCGTAAGTAGTATTTAATGGAAATATTTTAAAAGGCCTCTCTCTCTCTCTCTCTCTCTCTCTCTCTCTCTCTCTCCTCTCTCTCTCTCTCTTTCACTGATTAAAACGATCGAGCGAACATTTGGCTGACATGAGTTTACTCGGCAAGGGAAGATATTTGTGAGACGAATGCTGGTAAGACAAATAACCTTTCATTTGTTATATATATATATTTTTTTATGAAATATCCTTAACATCTTAATGGAAATATTTTAAAAGGCTCTGCTCTCTCTCTCTCTCTCTCTCTCTCGTCTCTCTCCTCTCTCTCCTCTCTCTCTCAATCTCTCGTCTGTCCGTCCGAAACAAACAGACGCTAGATTCAAATTAGGCGCGCGTGGCTGAGCTATATTTTTAGGTCCCTCGAGCGCAATATTAAACACTCACCATTATATTGCTTTTAAATGGCAATGGATGCCCCTTTGCAGAGGCAATGCATCGCTGACTTTGCCAAATGAAATTCCTATTAAAATCCAAAGGTTTAATTTTCATTACATTCTCCAAATTGCTCAGGAAAGGAATTGGCTCGCTGTCTATTTGATCCCAATATTGTCTCTAAATGAGCTATTAGCAGGACATTGCATAACCTTCATTGAAGCACCAACCGTGGATGCAAGCGACATACGGCGATCGATTTACCCCTCATTTTTATCTTGGCCCGGAATTTGTGGCTTTCCGTTGCAATAGACTCATTTGCCGCCGAAGCGGAGTCCTCTCTCCTTTCCCATTGTTATTGAAAAGCCTCGTTTTCATTTCATCCTCTCATTTATGTTCTGTGCTTTGGAACCAGTTGGTCTGTTCATTGTTTTCCAGGTGTCAGTTTTTCTGCTCCAAATCTGCTGTCCAGTGCTTATTCGAATGTGACCCATTAGGCAGAATTGGCAGCGTTCGGAATCGACCACGCAACCAGATACAGACGATAGAATTTGTGTTTTGTACGATCAGTCCAACCAAGGATTGTACAGAGAGCCATTTACTTATAAAATAAACTTACTGCCAATTTCTGAGCTCTTCAAGCTATTTTTTATAATTTTCATTAAAACTATATTGATAACAGTCCACGACTTTGCAGGAAGGCAAAACAAGCTTTTCAAGATGTTTTGTTGTCAGGAAAAAATTTGCTCTTTACAGACCTTGCCACTGACCAGGGTATTGAATGTCTAGTCCATAATAAATTAATTTTCTTTATTAAAAAAATAAAGAAAAGACTAAATTAAACCCTTCTTTTTTTGGACATTGTGTCTCACCGCTCTTGCATCGATAGCTATGGATCAACTTTCTTACTGAATTTCATAGAAAAATTGATCGAATTTCTAGTTGAAAACATGCTATAATATATCTTATTCGTGTATCCACATTAAAATAGAATATGAGTAAACCAGCTGTTTCATTCTTCTCTGGGCGACAGGTTTTATTTATGACATAACCCGGTAGATGGAATTGTATAAGGAAAGCAAATGGAGCAATAGCTTGCTTTCGTATTCGATTATTTGACGTAATAGTACTACATATGCCAAGGTCTCTTTCCCTGCATACATAATTCAGCTTTCAAAGGGATCAGGGTTGTTTTTATAAGGACAGCGCAACAATTATTTCAAGATAACGGTTGGGAACAGAAGTAAAATATATGTCCCTGGTTTCTCAAGGCTCCCGAACTACTAAATACAATTTTGAAACAGAGTTGGGAGATGATTTTTCCCTACTTCTCATCCGTTTTCCTTTTATTGGTTAATAGCAAGCTATTGAACAATAAGAAAGGGTTACCATCAGTGAAACATCTCAGTGCTTGCAGTGAAGCCCATAAAGGGTCAGTTTGCGCTGATTTTGTTATTTCCGGCTACACTTCTCACGCTCAGTTGTCATTCCATAGCAATGACAACCATTCCGGTTTCTTCCACGGATTCAGCTGCTTGCCTTCTTTAGCTCCTAATTTGACTAACCCTGAGTGTTACGTAATAGCTTGGTTTAAGCGTTGTGGCTTAGCCAACAGGCATTCACGCAGCTTATAATTTGACAGTGGTTCCTGCTATACAGCAAGGAATACTGCAGTCTGAGTTGGATGTCAATAATAACAAAGAATTTTAACTAAGATATCCAGAAGGGTCTGAGGACCTTGTGATTAGAGGCGGAAGAGTTGTAAATAGAGACAGTTTATGGAACCACAATGGTATCCTGCCGAGACTCTCGATGTAGAGAGCTATGCAGGCACAAATAGGTACATTTTATTTCATCATTTTTGTGTCACCCGCAAATTTCCCCCTTACTAAACTATTGTCTGTCCTAAGCAGAACAGACGAGGGTCCGTTTTGTTCCCCACTAATGTAGATAGAAATATTTGCTTGTGGATACCATGTTGTTCTTTCTGAATGTTTGTAATCTTTATTAAATTCTAATATGCCTCTAATACCTGTGCTCTAAAAATTCGCCAGATGTTTCTGTCTCTAGATTAGTGTACTTCATAAGAGTGGCTTAACTAAGAACTTTTTATTTTGCTTTTTTCATCCTACCATAGAGATTCTGAAAGATAGTGAATATCTATGTACAGCAGAATAGGGTAAGGTTCTCTATACCTAATGCTGGCTTTGACAGGGGCTGGAACCTTACATACAAGTAGTATTTCTAAACTTTCTTATGCCCTTTAATTATATGATTACTGAAGAGGATATGCACCATATCAACCATTATGAAAAGAGGATGACTGCGTTTGTTTTCTATTATTCCATTGTTAATAACAATTGAAAAAATGGGCATTTTGTAGTCATTCCATAACGATTATGCCACGTTCCACCACAACAGTAGAAAAGAAATACATATTTATTTATATATTTATGTATATACATATAATCATACATATATATAAATGTTTATATATAGTTATATACATATTGAGAAAGCCTTATAAATGCCATAATTAGTGAACGATTATGTAACAGCGTACTTTACCTCTTTTATAACCACGTCGTTTACCCGAGCACTCAGTTGCATAAAAACTTCTGGGAAGTCAACATCACGAAAACTGCCCGATGGAATTGACGATGAGTCAGTATCCTGTGCTTTCCTGAACAAAGACGATCAAGGGCTTTTTTTCAAAGTTATTGCTGGCCGTTATTTCTCGCAGTGATATTTTTGCTTCGCCTCGAAGGGTGTACAATGACCATAACTCACGAGAGAAATCGGTAGTTAGCGAGTCGTTGGCGAGGAAGAGCGCTTATTGTCAACGAGTTTTTCTGCTCAGATTCATATTCCAACGCACAAGGGCGCTTGTCGATGCTTTTTTCTTTCCCATCAAGTACCGAACAATGAAAAACAGCTGTAGGTTCTCAGTAACACGCTAACCATTTTTCTTTTTTATTACATTTGCTTAGTTCAACGTCCATATAAAGAAACTTGAGCTAAGATTACAGAAATCAGGTGTGAATACTTCAGATTTTTTACTATTGGTTTCATTCTCTTCTCAAAAATTCTTCCTAAGTAAAGAAAAATATACAAATATTTCCTTTTTCGAAAGTAGTAAATGTAGGGGACCTGGAAATTTGCCGGCTTATATGTTTATTTTCCCGTTTCGGGTCCTGTCCCCTCGCAACAATTTTTTTTATTTTAAAGAGTTGAAAGGCAAAAAATAAATAAATCAATCAATAACGAGTGGTAAAGAAGACGATAAATGATGCATTCAAAGCCTAACCGACATTCCAGAGAATTTATTCCGAGTAACTTGACAGTCTCAGGTTTCACAGAGCAACCGTTTGAATAATGGTTAATCTGTTCCACTTGTAAGGAAATACGATATTCAATACAATGTATTCATAAATCGTGCCCTTCTTTGTAAAATACTTTTTGAGCTCACTGATGGCACCTGTCATGATCAAAGATGTTTTGTTATTCCTATCACACACACACACACACATATATATATATATATATATATATATATATATATATATATATATATATATATATTTCAAAATAAAATACCATCACGTCCTTCATCTAAGCACTAATCACGTGACAGTCAGTCTTAAGCGTTCAGAATTCTATAAAGAATGAAGAAAGGAGTAAATTCCTACATTTCTTATGTTAAAAAATAAATACGGTTCGTGCAACCTGCCTTCCTGAAATGTAAGCCTAATATGCATATATGAGTGAAATCGAAACTTGTTTTAAAGTTCCGAGCTGAGGCATTGAATGGCTTGTAAAACGAAACAAATTAGGGATTATTTTTTTTAGTTTTCTGTAAAAGAAAACTATTGAGATAGCTTTGTTTGTCTGTCCGCACTTTTTCTGTCTACCCTAAGATCTTAAAAACTACTGAGGCTAGAGGGCTGCAAATTGATATGTTGATCATCCACCCTCCAATCATCAAGCATACTAAATTGCAGCCCTCTAGTATCAGTAGTTTTTTTTTTATATTATTAAAGATTAAAGTTAGCTATAATCGTGCCTCTGGCAACGATATGAAACAGGCCACCAACCGGTGCTTGAATATGTAAACAAAATATGTAAACAAAAACTGAATTATTATTGTTATAATTATTATTATCTTTATTATTTTTGTCGACATTTTGTCCTACCTGAAGAAAGGTTGACGTTTTGTCCGTCAACATTGTGTTCATCGACATTATACCCGTCGACATTATGTCCGTCGACATTATATCCGTCGACATTATGTCCGTCGACACTATGTCCATCGGCATTTTGTCTGCCCACCGCGTGGATAGTTTATCAAGTGACTGGAAGACGTCGCTAACAGCCGTACACTAATAAATTCTAGAAAATGCAGTATATATATATATATATATATATATATATATATATATATATATATATATTGCATAAAAATATTTGATTTAACAGTTCTTGCAGACATAGATTGCAAAATTGCATGTTTATTCGCATGCTACGAATTCTTTTAATCCTACTATAGGCAAGGAAAAATGTCCGTAAAAAGATATAACTTATGTTATGCAAAAAGAGAGTCTAACATGAGTTCGTTATTCTGTAAAACGATGAAAACTAAATTTATATCGACGACTCTTTTCTGTGGATGTTTTTAATTTTAAAATGGAAATATTGCACTATAGAAACAAAGTTTTTTTTCCCCACCAAAAAACAATGCTATGATGAATTTCCGTATTGACCCGTAAGCTTAATAGCGTTACATTTCAAGGTTTAACGGACATTCGGTGTTTTACGCATTGATTGATTGCTTAGAAAAATATAAATGAAATGGCGCAAAATCTTTTTTTTACAATAATTTAATACAGGACAGCAATTACAGATGCAGCATTGCCGGGGATGGAGCGCAAAGCTGGAGAGGAGACGCGTCATAGTCCAAACTGCGCAAAATGTCCTCAGTGAACACATGGGGATGAAATCGGATTAGTTTTAGAAAAATTGTGGTCTGTTCCCACTCAGACCTTGATATTCTGCGTTGCTTTTCCCCAAGTATTTTACGGAGATAAATCTCTCTGAATTGGTTATTGTGTCCAGTGTCACCGCTATATACAGTCATTTAGTGAAGGCGAGGGATGAATTTATTACCAGTGTTATCAGCAATCCCCCAAAAAGACAGCCGGGATTTATTTGTTAAAAGGCTTTGCGCATTTATCCGTTTCTGTGAAAATAAATAATTTTGAAAGTCCTCACTGAATAATTGATATCGTTGAATCTTTGTTCGAGCGAATTGATATCAAACTACAACCATAAGTTTCACACCATCTTTCATTCCAATTCCCGGTTTATTTTAAGAAGTCCCTCAGTCAACACCTTGTGTGCTCCGTGAGGTGGCCATCTTCTTTGTCAGAATTTATTGCTTCCTATGAAAAGACCTTCACTGCTTCTCATATATCACGTGTTGTGCTTAAACTTCCTTCTAAAATCCTTTTTACATCCGAACTTCATCAAATATTATGTTCATCAATGATGAATAGCATTCACGACTCAAGAGCTCTTGAATATTTCAACTTCATTTCGTGCATTAGCTGATCAGTTTGTCCATGACTGAAATCACTTTGAGAACCATCCCCTACCCAGTACTCAGTCGTCAACAGAACCCCTTGCTGCGTATGATCTGTTTTCTTATATCTTAATAATTTCATAGCCCCATTGGCTGAATACATTAAGGATCATACACTGATTTACGAGTCTTTTCCAAGATTCCGTCTATTCTTGGTTCTTACATTTTCATTATACAACATACCATGTTTTGTGTCTGAATGAAAGGTCCATTTCTGTGTGAAACGTTTATACTGTATAGCAACAGAATCAGACCGAGAGAGGAAAATCAATAAACACATTTGTGAAGAGTATGTCACTAAGTGAAGCCAGAACAAAAGTAAACAAGTACAAAATGCGCGGAATCAAGGCCATCGAAAATAGTTGTATCCTTCAGTGTTCTCGGTATACTACTGTGTGAGCCGCGAGCCATGAACCTTTAATCACGGCCCATTGGTGGCCTGTTTCATATCGTTGCCAGAGGCGCAATTATAGCTAACTTTAATCTTTCATAATATAAAAAAAAACTACTGATGCTATAGGGCTGCAATTTAGTATGCTTGATGATTGGAGGGTGGATGATCAACATATCAATTTACAGCCTTCTAGCCTCAGTAGTTTCTAAAATCTGAGGGTGGACAGAAAAGTGCGGACAGACAAACAAAGCCATCTCAATAGTTTTCTTTTACAGACAACCAAAAAAATAATTCCTAATTTGTTAGATTCAAGGTGATAGGAAAAACTGTGAATGACAACCAATAAACTCTCTCTCTCTCTCTCTCTCTCCTCCCAAATCTCCTCTACTCTCTCCTCTCACATTCTCCCCTCTTACTCTCTCTCTCTCACTCTCTCCCTTAAGATTGTTGCTTCAGCTACATTGGCCAGCATTTTTGCCAATTTTTATTTCACCATTTCTCACCCCCATTCCTATTGGGGCTGAACTTGAACCTGAAGGGCATTGGAGAGTGTCTATTCATCCCAGCAACCTCAAAAACTATGGATTAGACACTATTATAAGTCATTTTTTACATTTTATTTTTTGCACCTTCTCACCCCAAACTCCTATCGGAGCTGCACTTGGACTTAAAGGGCATTAGGGAGTGTCACTATTCATCTCAGCAACCTTAAAAACGATGGATTAGAGGGTAATATCTGTAGTTTTTGGTTATTTTTACATGTCACCATTTTCCCAGCAATCCTCCCGGCTACCATCAGGGCTGAACTTAGTCAGACTTATAAACATTGGGAGTGTCACTATTCATCTCCACGACCTTGGAAACTACATATTAAACACTAATATCTGTGGTTTTTGGTTATTCTTACATGTTGTCCCCTTCCCACCCCTTCTCACAACCCTTGCCTATCAGGGCTGAACTTGGACTTGAAGGCCATTGGGAGTGTCACTACTCATCTCGGCAACCTTTAAAAATTGCGGATTAGCCACTAATATACCATTTTCAGTTATTTTCATATGTCATCCCGTCTTACCCTGTTCTCATCCCCGTTCCTATTGGGGCTAAACTTGGACTTAGGGGGCATTGGGAGTGTCACTCTTCATCTCAGAGGGCTCAAAAACTGTGGACTGGACACTAATATCTGTGTCCCCATTCCTACCCTTTCTCATCCCCCACTCCCTACAGGGGGCTAAACTTGGATTTGAAGGGCATCAGAAGTGTCACTATTCATCTCAGAGACCTCAAAAACTGTGGATTAGGCACAGTCTGTCGTTTTCGGTGACACCAAACACAAAACAAAAGACAGCGGTAAACTCAAGACAGGTACATTGTTGTAGAGGTAATTTGATTGTTTCAAGACGGGACAAACTTCTTGATATACAGTGACTCAGCTATTGCTAATTTATGAGGAGAGGTGGCTCTGGAGAGGATTTTATAATGTTTATACTCGATATCCTGTCTACGCTTTTTGGTATGCTCACGTACATCAGAAAATTCCTGATAAGCCAACCTAACACCTATTCTAGAACTAACTCTCCAATGACAAGTGAAAGTCTACACCAGTGAACCGATTAGTATGAAATTTGGCACAGAGGTTAAGCTAATATAGAGTCCGAATAATATAAGCTAATTAGATTTTCTTAAAAACATATATAATTTCCCTAAAAAGTTATTACTCTACAGTGACCTCTCCCTATATCTCAAGATTTGTATGAACTCTTCAGATTTTATATATTATGTTGTTGCTTTACCTAATATCATTTATATTCCTGTAAAGTGGTATAGATAAGTTGATGATATTTTAGCTCTTCTGCCTGCTGGTATTGATGTAAATGATTTACTCTCTAATCTAAATTAACCAGGTACCATCGATTGAGTTTACTCTAGCATTGGAAAAAGACAATTACCTCCCTTTCTTAGATGTTTTGATACACAGAGAACCATTTCAATGTAAATTCAGTATTTATAGGAAACCAACCAACAACTTAACTTATGTTCATTTCTATTCAGGCCACCATCTTAACATCAAAATATAAATTTTTTCTTCTATGTTTTTACGAGCATTGCGCATTATCAATCTCCAATATTTGGATCAAGAAACTGAATACATAAGAAAAATAGGGAAGGATTTATGTTATCCTTCACATATATTAGATATCTGCTATAATAAAGCCCACAAAAAGTTTTATAGTGTAAGCAACACGGAGAAAGAAAATTCTAAGAACATTCTCAGTTTGCTTTATTTTAACGGATTTGAAACCATTAAAACATTGTTAAAAGCCTTCAAGATCAACCTTGTTTTTTCCTAAAATAACACACTAAAAGGAATTTTAATAAAAAAATGGCCCCAAAGAAAGCAACAATATAATATATAAAATTCCATGTATGGACTGCCCTTCCTTTTATCTCGGACAGTCGAGCAAGGGCTTAGAAGTAGGATTAAAACAGCATAAATATTCTGTCAAAACTGGGCAAACATCTAATGCAATATTCATTCATTTAAGTGAAAACAACCACCGGATAAATTGGATTGGTAGTTCAGTAAT
>NC_061089.1:11961197-12036197 GCF_015104395.2 Macrobrachium nipponense
ACCAGGCTTCCATCCACCTTTGTCTAAGTCCAGGGTCGACTCCTGCCAAGTATGATATTCGGCTGCAAGAAGATATCGTTTATTGATCTGATTTGTCGACCACTCAATATACAAATGAGTGTGAATAGTTGTTCGATCCCCTAGGGGCTAGTACTAAACACGGCGTCCCAAGGAGTATTTGCACCTCGGAGTAGGTGGCGCGCAAAGGTGGATACATCCCAGCAAAATATTTGGTAGAAGCCTCCGAAAAATTGTACTATCTAAACCCGACCTGGGATCTATGCTAAGCAATCCTATGACAATTACGGTTTTTCTTTAAGGATTTATCATTTCTTCGGTTACTGAAATTGTGCGCTTAGATTTCAGCTATGACCACAAACCCTGATTTCTTTTCTGTGTCCTACAGTCTCTGCCGCACTAGTCTCACATACTAGAGCACTGGTTCTCACACACTAGAGCAGTGCTCCTTAAACTAGGGGTGCGTCCCCTAGGGGAGCGTTAGCAATTTCTGAGGATGCACCATTTCCAGGGAAAAATGTAAAGTTCTGTATTTATAATCGTTATTCTCTTAACAAGAGAGAGGGACTAATATTTAGAAGTTTATGAAGAAATGCAAAAGTATCGCCTTATAACGTTAGTTACCTATAGTCTTCTACTCTAGTTACATTCGTTGTGCTTACCATGTTTTATCATTATTTACCTCCCTCCCTATCCCTCGAAACCCCTTCTCTCTCTCTCTCTCTCCTCTCTCTCTCTCTCTCTCTCTCTCTTTTGAGATGAGCTGAATATAGAATTTAGGTCAAAGGCCAAACACTGGGACCTATGAGGTCATTCAGCGCTGAAATGGAAATTGTCAGTAAAAGGTTTGAAAGATGTAACAAGAGGAAAACTCGCAGATGCACCATGAATCAAGCGTTAGGAGAGGATGGAAAGTAAGATGAAGAGAGGCGGTACAGTAAAATGAACGAAAGTGTTTGCAGCTAAGGGCCGAAGGCACGCTACAAAGAACCTTAGGTAATGCCTACAGTGCACCGCATGAGGTTCACTGGCGGCAATACTTCGTCACGGGGCCTCTCTCTTTTTATTTTCCTTTAAATCTGAGACGGATTTTACTTATGGATGCATTAAGGTATGAGCGGTAATAAAAAGGTTATGAACCACTGAACTAGAGTATGTTACCAATTGAGAGAATATCAGCTGCATATTCAACTAATGTGTGTGTATATATATATATATATATATATATATATATATATATATATATATATATATATATATATATATATATATAAAATGTCGTAAATACTTGACAATTCACAGTCTAAACTGAATAGAATTATAAATAGCATTTCTCATAATATATATATATTTAGATATATATATATATATATATATATATATATATATATATACTATGGATTTTTATCACATCACAGTGATTCATATACATGCATTAAGCTACAAATGTCCTTTAATAACCAATTCGCTCTACCTCGGAATTAATATATTTTCATATATGTTAACCGAAGGGGAATTTTTTTCTTTAGTTGATAATAATTTCGTCCTCTCGTGGATTCGAACCTGCGGACAGAGGAGAAATCAGGACTTCAGTGACATTACCGACTCGATCAACAAGTGTTGTGTGTGTGTGTGTGTGTGTGTGTGTGTGCCCACGCGCATGCATGTGTATATACACAAACATTTCCCCCAAATTCATTTGTTTGAGGGTAGAATGCTAGAAAGGCAGTCTCCAGGTTATATGTAAATTTCTAGGAATGGTGTTGCTAGTTCCATGCCCTTTGTTCCATCTAGGACGAAGCTTGTATACCTATATGTGGTACAAAGCTTTGTGTGCGACAGGCCAGGATTGAACCAAGTACTCTGCCTTTGCAAGCCTCAGCTACGGTATCCACCCTCATTTAAACACACACATATACATATGATATATTATATATATATATATATATATATATATATATCTATATATATATATATATATATATATATATATATATATATATATATATATTCATATATATATTATGTTTATATATATATATATATATATATATATATATATATATATATATATATACATATATATATATGTATATATATATATATAAAAAGGGGAGAGAGGAGAGAGAGAGAGAGAGGAAGAGAGAGAGAGAGAGATAGAGAGAGAGAGATAGAGAGAGAGAGAGAGAGAGAGCCAAGCCGATAAGCAATTTAACCATTTCCGTTATTTATAATATAATATTTGGTTTACAGTGCTGCAAGGAAATCGCGGAATGAAAGACATAAGCTCTAGATGCAATAGCATAATATGGACTTGAAGTTTACTTCTCATGCCGAAAATGGGGGAGAAAGATTGACCCTTCTTGGAGAATCTGCAAAGCAGTGTTTAAATGAAGATTGACTGCGGACCTGAGATTGCTTTGCTCACGGAAAATGGAGAAAGAGGAACTGGAAACGATGATCCATGGACAATACATGATGGAGAAAGAAACCGCTTTGTTTTTCTTGGTGTAATGAATAAGAGCAGCTGCACGAATGTCCCCGCAGCTGCATCGAGCAACCCGAAGGAAAGGAGACTTCGTAAAGAGTTTCAGCCATTTGGAACAGACAGCTTCTCCATCCCGTGGCCGACAGTGTCGTTGGAGAGAAGTCTTTCTTTCCAATATTCGCTGAATGATTGAAACTGAAAAATCAACCTGCCGCCATATATTTATCATGCACGTTCATGCAATATTACCCCGATATAACCATCGCCACGCCGGTGCGTGCACGCACAAATTATATATATATATATATATATATATATATATATATTATATATATATATATATATGTATATATATATATATTTGCACATGTATGTGTGTATATATATATATAATATATATATATATATATATATATATATATATATATATATATATATATGTGTGTGTGTGTGTGTGTGTGTTATGTGCATGTGCACGATGTGTGTGTCACTTTTGGGAAGTCGAATCTTTCGTAAGAATAAAATGGCTATTACAAACGTGAGTGTATTGGACCATAAATTTATTTCCTTCACCAACGCTTCACGATGGAGTTCAAGCCCTCAGGACCGAAACAGGGCAAAATCCAAACATAAGAGAGTTACGCCCCACCCACACGGTAGAGCTTTGCCCGACGAACTTTGCTCGATGTGACGTCAGAAGCGGGAAAAGGCAGAACCTTATCCGCTGTTTCTCCTCTTCTGACGTCACATCGAACAGAGTTTGTCGAGCAAAGCTCTACCGTGTGGACGGGCCTTTTAAGACTAAAAAACGACCATAATTAATGAATGAACGAAAGGTCATTGCTCAATTCACCAGTTCATGTATAACTATTACACTTTTATGTTTTATCAAGTTATTCTCTCTGGTAAAAATGCTTATTGTTGGAGTATCCACAAAGGCATGCTTTTCTTTAAGCGTGTGCCGCATGAAATTACCATAAATAATACCATTAACGCTTACTCTACTAGGTATGTTATTTTTTATCATTAACTGTAGATATATACGTCATACAGACATTATACCTATTCCAAAATCAATAAAAGCAATCAAGGCAAATATCCAAATATCCAGGCATTAGTAACAATCATTAAAGCAATCACACAATTTCAGCTTAAGTTCAATACAGTACTCGTTTATCACGAAGTGCTTAAAGAGTGAGGTGGGATAGTTCCTCTGCTTGGTGTTCTGATGGGAAGTTTTCTTCTCTTAAAATAAAGTATGCTGAAATCACCTAAGCAGTGTCTCTCAAAGTGCAGTGCTACCACCACCTGGGGCTGCTGAACGCAATTATAGCGGGTTCTGGAAAGCAATCCATACATGGCGGTAAAAGTTCTAGCTACAAGTTAAAAATACACAGAAAACCTACAAATAACAATGTTATAAATAACAATTACCCCTCCCACAAAGTGAAAGTAAAACTCTCAGCATGAAGATCAATGTTTCTTTGAGCTCTTAATATCTGCAGTCAGGAATTATCATTGAGGAACTAGAATTCATGTATTAAGTTGGTATTGAAAATAATTCTTAATTGGAAGATATTGATTATAGCCTAACATTAGCAGGAAAAACATGTAATAATAGTGTATTAGTTAGGGGTTGCTGGACTAGCTTAACCCGACTACTCGGTTGCTGGGGTTGGAAAAGGCTGGGAAACACTGACCGAACTATTTCACATTTTCCCCCTTCTTTACTATGCCTTAGTCATTTTGAATTTAAAACTAAATGAATGAGATACTTTACACCCTCTTCGATATAATATGCACCATTCTAAAATGAAATTAAAGCATGCCCAAGTTCTTAGGTCAGGAATCGTCGCCGAGTAGATACGTACACACACACGCACACATATATAGTACTGGTAATCTTCTTAGGCACGAACGTGTGTTAATTCAATTGTAGTCCCCATAGGAAAATGAAAAGTTTTTATTAAAAAATGCCCAACAGTTTCGTCCTCCAATGGACCTCTTCTTGGAGCGTTTATTAAGGTAAGAGATAAAGTTTACAATGTATGTAACCAAGAAAGGCCTAAAATCTTAAACATATGAGATACAGTTACCAAAAACTAGTAGTTTGAGCTACAAACCATTCATCGGTAAAGTAACAATAAAACAAGAATAGTAGTTGGACAAATGAAAAATACCAAAACATCAAATAAAGTAATGCGTCCATTTGAAATAGCATAACACTAAGTACATATTAGCAAGCGTATATTATATGATAGTTAACGGATAACATTATCCAATTTGTACTGACGTCTCAAGAGATGTAAAATAAAAGGATCTAATTTATACAAACCAGGTGATAAATTTAAATTTTTTTTCTTTGCTGTGAGCAATGCAAGCTGTCTCTCTCTCTCTCTCTCTCTCTCTCTCTCTCTCTCTCTCTCTCTCTCTCTCTCTCTCTCTATATATATATATATATATATATATATATATATTATATATATATATATATATATATATATATAGTATGTATGTATGTATGTATATATATATATATTTTTTTTTCAATAAAACCTGTCCTCTTAGATAAAATTTTTGAACCGAGCCAGTCAATAGGTACATTACACACACTACACTGAACACATAAAGCATTGCTTGTGTTATTTGTTCGTATATTATATTTACGATTTAAAATGCGTCTTTCGAGTGCCTTCCCAGATTGTCCTATATAAGAACTACCGCATTTGCATGGTATCTGATAAACAGCTCCTTCCTTGTTTCCCGGACTATTACGAATTAAAGTTTTACTAATGGTGCTAGGATATGAAAAAGTTGTACTAAAACCAAGTAGCCCTAGGGGGTAGACTATAGACTCTAATGCGGGATGGTATGGGAAAGATATAAAATACAGTTTTCTGTTTTTCTTCTCATATGAGTAACATGTTTTGCCTGCCAATGTTAGACTATAATCAATATCTTCCAGTCTAAAATTATTTTCATTACCAACTTGATACATGAATTCCAGTTCCTCATTGATAAATTCCATACTGCAGATATTAAAAACTCTAAGTAATATTGATCTTAATGCTGAGAGTTTTACTTCGACTTTGTGTGAAGAGTAATTGTTAATCTTAACATTGTTATTGTAGGTTTCCTGTGTATTTTAAACTTGTAGCTAGAACTTACCTCTGACCTCACAACCTCGTAACATCCAAAAATGAGATGTTACGGTTGTGAGGTCAGTTAACATTGTGTTATGTGTAGAGAGGAGGGAGGTTCTGAAAGTGGGGGGTGGGGAACGGTAGGGGGGCGGTGGCTGGGAGAGCGTAAGCTTGGATAGAGAAGAAATGAAGAGAGTAGACAAGTTCAAATACTTAGGGTCTATTATAGTAAAGGTTGGTGGAAGAATGGATAAGGAAGTAAAACATCGGACACAAGCAGGATGGAGCAATTATAGGCCTGCCTCTGGAGTCCGTTGTAACAAAAGAGTGCCATTAAGGCTCAAGGGA
Source organism: Macrobrachium nipponense (assembly GCF_015104395.2). Lineage (NCBI taxonomy): Eukaryota > Metazoa > Arthropoda > Malacostraca > Decapoda > Palaemonidae > Macrobrachium > Macrobrachium nipponense. The sequence goes on from NC_061089.1 coordinate 11,967,195, forward strand.
AAGCTCCAAAAAGGGGTGGTAGACCAGCTATGCTCTATGGTACAGAAACACCAAGTATGACGAAGACAGAGGAGAATAAAATGGACGTAGCATTGATGAGAATGTTAAGATGGATGTCTGAGTATATCAGGGTCAAGAGAGGTGGTTGAAATATCAAAGAAAGTGCAATCTCTCAATCAAATTTGGCGGTTATGTATCACACAATGAAATCATTTCTGCACTTTTTCTCCATATTTTCAGGTTTTCTAGGATTGAAATCGGTCAAATAAGCGCATGTTGCCCTTTTCATTCCTAGGAACCGAGATGAACTGGAGCTTTTGTCTTCGGTTTCAGACGGGAAGGTGCAAATCAAAGATATTATGCGACAATAAAAATGCTTCGTCATGTATTTGATACCGACTAATAGATAATGGAGCTTTACGCATCTGGTTCTGTTGCTTTTTGAGTATAAAAAGAATTAGAGTGCAAATATACATATATCTATATATATATAATATATATATATATATATATATATATATATATATATATATATAGTATGAAAGGTTCGTTAAATACTCTGGTTTAAAGCTAAGGACAATATTTCAGTGTCTACCGAAATATAATCCTTAGCTTTAAACCAGGTTGTTTTAATGCCCCTTTTATACTTACAACGTATCCTGTTTTAACGGGAGAATTTATTTACACACACACACACACACACACACACATATATATATTGTATTCTTTCTACATCAGTCTTAACATACGCCCACGCAAAAAGTAATAGAACCAGATGCGTAACGCTCCATTGTCGATTAGTCGGTATCAAATACATAACGTTGCATTTTTATTATCACATATCTCTGATTTGCACCTTCCTGTCTCAAACAGAAGACAAAAGCTTCAGTTCATCTCGGTTCCCAGGAATGACAGGGGCAACATTCGCTTATTTGACCTTTTTCGATTCTAGGAAACCTAAAAATAAAGAAAAAAGCACAGAAAAGATTCCTTTGTGTGATACATAACTGTCAAATTCGAGTAAGAGATTGCATCGAGTTACAGCCTTTAAATCACTCCCCTCAGTTTTTATGTAAAACTCTCAGTTTTTATGGAAAATTGAATGAATGACTTTTTCATTTGAGCTAGAAATGAGGAGAAAGAAATTTAAAACCATCATGCCCTGATCCTTCATAAGCTCACCAAAGGAGTGTTCCTTTTTCTCTTCCGAAGAGATAGTGCATTAGAAAACTATTTCAATAAAAACAACTTTATGGAATCAACCTTTTTATAAAATGCAGAGAAGTTTATTACTGGATAGTTAGCGGGAAGAGTAAAATCCAAGCATATTCTGCATATGGAAATAAAATCTCTACGTCGAATGATTGAAAGAAATATTCACCGCTATAGATGCATTGAAATCTTTCTCGGAATTTTCCATAGATAGTTTACATAATTAATATATAGCACATTACCTTCGAAATGGTTTGTGATTACGCTCTGAGAGAACCAGTTCGCTTCAAGGCATAGATGTGTCCAGTTATCTTTGATTTTTTATGCATTTTTGTCGCGAAGTGAGTTCAGTCATTGTTTCGCTTCATGATGCCATATTATATCGTTGGCAAAAACTGCTCAGGATGTTATCGTCCAGAGTTACATTCTGGCAAAATATATGTACTTGCCATAACACTTTGCAAGTTACTAAGTCACTAACTTTAAACTCATTCAAAATGTGTGATTCTAGTGCAAACGAGCAGGATATAGGAAAGATATTTCTAGACTTCTGCCCAATTTGTTGAAAAGTAACGTGTATGTCATTAACCAGTAATGAACAAGGTAGCGTTAATAGACAGACATTAACAAATCCTTTTTCTCTCTGATTATTCCATGTTTTTATTCAAATTTGTAAATATAGTGAAATTTTATTTTTAAATATTTTTATCTATTTCAATGATGAGATAAATAAGAATTATAGGCGAACGATATCCATATAAGTGCCAGGTATAGTCATATTAAAATTTATATGTACATTGTTAGTTAAATATTTTTAAATAGTTACATATACATATCTAATGATATACCCTAGATTATGCGAGATATCTAACAATTCTAACAATTTTTAGGTATATCATATTTTTTAATAATAAATGTCGAGTTAGAGTATTTAATAAAAGAAGTAGTTTTAATAATGACTTACAAAGACCCTCACTTTATCCCTTGTATATACTTCAACTGCTATGGCCTCTCGAGTTGCCTGCTCGTAATTTTTTTACTTCGCCAGTGTTTGTATGGAAGGCGCTGACTTTTTTTTTTTTTCAACTGTCAGTTTTACAGTAACAAAGTGATTCAAAATGAGTTTCCCCCTTTGTTACTTGAAAAACTCATGAATAAATTTGAATATGAAAAACTGAGTTTTGTAACTATTTCATTTCTGAAATGGACCTGGAACTTTTAACAAATATTAATAGATAATTTTTCTATCAGCGACACGTTAATCATAGAATTTACATATTGGTAAATGTATAATAATACGCAAAGAGTTATATCATTTACTGCCAGATGCCTTACTATATACGCTCTTGCTCACATGTGAGCACATATACAGACATACTATATATATATATATATATATATATATATATATATATATATATATATATATATATATATATATATATATATATATATATATAAATATATATACATATATATATTATATATATATATATATATATATATATATATATATTATCTGCATCTACCTAAGAATTCACACACACATATATATATACATCTACGTATAACTATTCACACACGCACACATACACATATATATGTGCGTGTGTGTGCGTGTATATATATATATATACATGTGTGTGTGTGTGTGTGTGTGTGAGTGTTTTTATATGTGTGTATGTATACGCATATATATTATTTTATTTACAAAATTCCTGCTTAGATATATCATTTCTTTTAATTTTTCAAAAATCCTGATTCAGAGAAATAGTTGAGAATAGTTCATATTCTCCCGGAGCCGCCGGAGTCTTTCATTCCTTCAGAAAGTCATTTGTCTTAAATATAGTATATGCTTACTTCTGAGGTATGATGGTGTATCGTTTGTAAAAACCAATTACATCTTAAATTACCTTTTAGTATACAGATCTCCATGTTTCCTTTCTACATCCGTAAACGCCTAATTTCAATGTGTCATCAATTAGAAAGGACAAAGGACATAGTTCTCGTAGAATGTAAGCAGACAACTAATGAGGGTTAAATACGAATGAACTTTTTTGTCATATACTTCAGTCTATGTAGAAAAAATCTGTTGCGTAAGAATTTCTGCAGAATATAAAGGTGCAAAGGAAAAAAATGGCCAATTGCGCTTGACAAATTCACATAAAAACAAGTTGAAAGAAGATCGTCCTTTTCCTTGCGTTTTTTATTTCTGACAAACATGGCTAAAAATAGCCTGGGAAAAAGGATGTAAAAATGAAGTGGAACGGATTATCATAGGAAATTCTTGGCTGAATTTTCTTTTGACATTTACTTTGTTATTCGATCTTTCTTCTATTTCCAACATTCTTCAAAAATGGATTTTCACCCGTACACATTTTTCTTTGATCCAGTTGCTGTGTCTTATTTACATGTCTACCTCCTTTTCAAAAAATTAACATATTTTTCTGTTTCTTATATTTTACTTTGAATGTACTGTAAACTTTGTGCGCTAGTTAATAAACAGCTCTCGATAAGGGCTAGTGGAGGCCCGAAACTGTTGAGCTAAAATGAATTCCAGCTTTCTTTTCCTCTGTGGACTACAACCTCATATATATCTATCTTCGTGGAAAGGAAGACTAAAAACTCATATAAATCGTAAATATTTTATCAGCTCTCTAGATCTGAAGAAAAGTATAAAACGTTCCAATATGGCTTGATAAGAAAGCAGCGGACATTTGTAAAAACTTCATTCGCCGTTCAGAGAAGAATCAAATATACTACTATTTTGTTCTTGAAGACTAAGTGAGCCTTCCTCATAAGTCCTCAGGAGCGTTGGACAATGTGAAAAAGAATGAGAAAATATCAGTTCTTAATCGAACCGGATGACCACGGTTATCTTTCGTCCATAAATTCACAATGATTTAATAAGACATTTCTAGATTAGAAACACCTTGTAAAGGGAGTTGCAGTTTTCAGTTTTCTGTAAAAGAAAATTATTGAAATGGCTATTTGTCTATCCGTCCGCACTTTTCTGTCCGCCCAAAGATCTTAAAAACTTCTGAGGCTAGAGGGCTGCAAACTGGTATGTTAATCATCCACCCTCCAATCTTCAAAAAGCAAAATGAAGCCATTTAAACTCAGTAGTGTTTTTTTTTTTTTAATTTTAAAGGTTAGCCATGATCGTGCGTCTATCACTGCTATAGGTGCTAACAACACAGGTCGCCACCGGACCGTGGCTGAAAGTTTCATGGGCCGCATCTGAGAGTTTCTTGGGTAATGAGTGAAAGTTTCATGCTGCATTATACTCTGTACAAGAAACTCGATTGCGCCGAAGAAACTTTGGCGCATATTTTTTTTATGTATTTCCACGGAAAGCGAGTGATAAAATAAATTACTTTGTAATTAACTTCAAGTCTTGGTTTAGATTGGATGCTAAGGTTAAAATTATATTATGTAGAGTTTGATTAGTAAATTGTGAGTTTTCAAAGAGTGAAAAATTATTTTCAGATGGCAGCCCTTTAACGCTATCACTCCCGAATTGCAGTTTTAAGCCGATATAAGGGATTATTATATTTTATTATTTAATAGGAAGGTTCATCTCTAAAATAACGGTGTGAAGAAACATGATTGCCTCTTAATATCATCATTATTCGTGAAGATTTAGTTCTTACGCTGAACTGCGAAGAGGATCATGTTTGCGACAGAAGCTTATGACAATCGAGCGGATTAGTTTATATCTACACAGTTATTTCGGCGTCAAAGATCATTTTCATTTCACAATTCGGTCAGAGAATTTCATGATCCTCAAATATTTGAGAATGCTCAGGACTATTTTAAGTTCAAAAACATGCACTGCTTCTTCTAGAATCTCTCCAGTTCAAAAACATTTTCTGATAAGCTCGAATTTATCATTTTCCTCCTCCATTCCTTTGATGATAATTGTGTTCCCTCCTCTTCGGTTCGTGGTTTTATTGTGATGTGAAAAATCACTTTCCATTAAGGGTCTAATAACGATGTAATGGATCCTTTTATTTCCACTGACTTTTTGTATGATGGAGGATTTTTATTTCATGAATGTCAGGGACGTGAAGAGATTTTGAAGCCTCAACCGTATTAAGTTTTGATCAATTATTATGTAAATATGGAAACGCCTGGAATGAATACTGTCGGTACACGTGTTTGTTATTCTTATATCTAAAAACACTGGAATAACTTATGATCAAATGGAAAATCATTTTCAGTTCAGAGACAAATGACAAAGAGGCAGCATTTTCAGTGTTAACTGAGGAATTGTTTGAAAGCCGCTACAATGAAATCTCAAAGAAGCGTCTGAATGGAAATGGATATTGTGAAACAGAAGGCATAACAACTGGGCCTTTCAGCATGATCAGAATTCCCCGCTCACGGGACTGTTTAACTTCTTCTAATAACAAAAGTACTGAAGAAAGTGGCCAGCTCATCTCTCGTTTGCCTTATGATTTCACTTAAGGATCAGAAATGAGTCATATATCTGAATGGAGCTCAGTCATTCTTAACTCCGTAAGATTGATACAAAGTTCAGTAAATGTCCTTTAGCCTCGTTCCTTACTGATCATCGTTGAGAAATGCTTTTGCCGGTGGTCATAGAAATGATCATTTCTTTGATTCCATCGTTAAGATAGAAAAGTTGAAGTAATTCATCCAGTTTACATGATTCATTTTAGTATATCTTATAGCATAGCTGACTGAGATGTGGCCCAGTCTTCTTGGAGACCTGCCACGGAAGGATAGGGGTTCTTCGCTTCTTTTACCTTCACATTTGAGGTGCTAAATACATCTCGATGTGTGGAGAAATCGACGACTGAGAAGTCATCTTGCTAAACTAACCTAATCCAATCTAACTTTTGTTAAGATTAGCTGCAGAGAGACAGAAAATTTTAAAACTGTTCAGTTATTGTATTCAAACTCACTCAAGATATTTAAATGATCTGGTCTGTGAGCTTTACTGAATAGTTTACCTTCCTCTCCCCGACTCCATTGTTGTGACCAATCTGGAGTGCTTACAATGTGGTGAGGTACTGCAAAATTTACCAGCTGCTGACCTCTCCTCCTTAGCACAAAACGTATATGCCTTTTTATATTCTAGTGTCCTCAGTAAACCAAATATAATAAGGTGCAAGATAACCTATGGCGTCCAAACTTGCTGACTGTGTACCCCTTCAATTCTTTCTTGTAGGCCATCTAAATTTTTTAGATGTTTTGCTAATTTTTTTTTTCAGAACTGGTATGAATGCAGTTGCCTAACCTTTAATCATCTATCGTAGAGAGAGGAATTCATTTAAGTGAGATCTGTCCCCATTGATTGACCACTGTGTGTTTAAGGAAATTTAGCCCATTTTATTGAGTTAACGGACGATTTTATGGAATTAATGGACGATTATGGAGCACCTTTCAATGAGGGAATGTATTTAAAATATTTTACTGAGTTATAGACGATTATGGAGCACCTTTCAATGATGAAACTTATCTAAAATGCGCTTTAAAATTATATTTCTACTACAATATAAGACCAATGTGTAAAACCACTAATCTGACATGACATCTTATTTATTACCCATGGCCTTCAAGTTTCGTGTTGAAGAGGTTAAATCCATCAATACGAGATAATATGATTAAATAATCTTCTTATATGACGGAAGTAAAAGGATCAGTTAAGGCCATTATTGAGGAAAATAAGCGATGGTCTATCAACTTTCAATTTCTCAGTTTCCTTAAAAGCTCAATGATTGAAATGGGAAATATTATCGTTTAGTAATAAAGTTAACAGTATTTTTCAATCTTTCTTTTAGAATTGTTGGAAAACCATGGAAGCCAACAACCTCACTCGCATGAAAAGAAAACGACAGTAATATCAAAACATATTCATAACTTTAAGTAAGTTCGCCGCCTTTTGAGATCCCAATCGCTTCAATGGAAAAAATAAAACTTTATAATTAAAGAAGAGCCTTCCGGACTATCTCAAACTTTTAACGCAAGTTCGATAGACAGGTTTCGCAATAATAAAGAAATGTAATTTAAAAAGGGCTCATACCTGGCTTCTCACAGTGAACGTCGCCAAAAAAGTTGAGCAGGTCTCAATGTTCCCTTAATTATCAATCACTAAATTCTGTTCCAAGTTGTAGCCCTCTCTAAAAGTTGCAAAGTTTTCAACGACTTTTAGGATCATCACTAGAAATCTCTGCTAAAAGTTGCATTTTATGAATGAAGTTAACTTCGGAAAATGATTAGCTCGTTAACAGTCGTTTGCGATTCAACCCTAATGTAATAAGAGAAGAGCAAATAGTTTTGTTAAACGAGTCTTTAGGGGCCTGCTTGTTCATTTCTTGTTGTATATTCTAAATGGTCCTAAATTTGCCCAGTTCTGTTAAAAGTTCGGATATAATTTTTGCCTCCAACAGGCTGCTCTACGTATACGGAGAGGCTGTGTTGCCAAAAGCCAGTTTAATCTATCAACAAGAGTTTTGTGTTAATTATTTTTATTTTTCAGACCTCCGACCAGTAATTAAAGGAGGAAAATTAACATTTTCTCCAAATTACACGCTTTACTTTTTCAACCAAATGAACTAGGAAACTTAGGCCGAGAGTTTTGTGCTTCTCGGTTTGGGGGCAATTTTGTGTTACAAATAATGGCAGTCTGATTGAATGACTTTCAACCATGGATAAATTTAGTTTAAACTGAACGTGGTAAAGGAAAACTATATATACCTTGAAGCTTTTTTTCCTTGATAACTATCCCGGCGACATAATTCCTGCAGAAGTATGTATCACTGATCCATCAGATATGAAAGATGATGCCATAAAAGTGGACCTGATTTATCTTCGACCCTCTTTTAGTTTAAGGATGACTTTGACACAGCTGATGTTGGTGTCTCAATGCTCAATTTCCTCTTCTTACTCGGCGTGCTTTCAAATTTCAAAGTGCTGGTTACGTTTGCCACCTCTGAATCTGGTTTATGTAATTCATTAGTATTGAAAACGAAGAAGACAAAAATCCTCTTCTAAAAACGTTTGACGGTAACGTTGTCATCAAAACATAAACTGGTAGATTTAATGATTCAACAACGTTCACACTGATAAAGCTTTTGTTACCCTTGTTTGGCCTTGTTCGTAGGATTAATAACAAATGTTTCCATCTTTTTGTCTGTGTTTTTAGCTGAGGATTAAAGGGGTCGAAACGACAATTATCAGGCCAAAATGGTCAACGACAGAAGTAGAGTTGAATCAGTGGAATTATGGTATCTTACAATAAACAAAACAAAAATGACCTTTGGTCCAAAAATGGGAAGGTCATTAATGAAAAAAATGGTTTCCGAAAATATACAGAATTTGTTGCTTAGACACAAAAAAATTATTCACTAAATCCGTCTCTCGTAATCTTCACGAAAATCGAGACTATTCTTTCATATTTCATAAATTCGCCGTTAACACAGTCTCAAGGAAATAGTCATTTTCTAGCGACTTCGAATGATATAGTCTTTAATCATTTTTCTTCGCGATAAAAATGAGCGAGTTCTCCGAATGCAAATAAATAGAAATATATATATGTGTATATATATATATATATATATATATATATATATATATATATCAACTCATTCTTGGTTAGCAGGGTATAAAGATAGCCAAATCGTTTAAGTTTGAACTAGAACTCTATAGAAATTTTGTGCTTTGGGTGCATATATGGACCAAATTATGATGTTAATCCGTAAAATGGTAGAAAGTTATATTACCTCTAATTATTTTATAATAGAATTAAACTGTCAGTGAAAAAAAACTCGAAAAGAATTATGTATAAAACACCGCTGTACAATACAGCATTTCTGTGGGTAACTCACAATGTATTCTTTCAGCATGGTTATCCTTCAGTTAATTATTCCCCATGGGCAAAATCAACTTTGCCTTGGAGTGATGTAGTTGACTAATAAAACAATCATACTTACGTATTGACAGGAAAAAGAACGGGTTACGAAAATATATATTGCGACCTGTAGCTATTTTCCTAAAAAAGAAAGAAAAAAAAACGACATATAAGCCTATTTAATGAATGTGTTTGCGTATAGCTACTAATAAATGCATGTATACATGCACATTTAAATAGGCCATGACCTTGACTTAGGAGGTAATTTTTATATAAAAGATACGAAGTTGCCACTATAGAAAGAAAAATTTTTAACAAGGCTAGTGAAGACAACATCCTTTGCATTTGCAACATTTTTTTACAAATTCAAGTTTGCAAATATGAGCACTGAACACACGAGCGTATGTAGAGCAAATGTGCAGAAGAATATTTAGCATCATTACTATCGAGTCTGATCTTGAGGACTAACGATATGGAAGCAAAGGAAATTCCAGTCTCGAAAATAAAAATAAAAAAATAAAAAAGTCTTGAATTAACATTTATCATTGGACAATGATTACAAATTTAATATCATATGACGATCGAACCGAACGATCATATATCAGTATTCATATCCATAAATTGCATTCATAATTAACAATATGCAAATCCAAATGAATGACTTGCCATATCCATGAACATTAATTTGGGCAATCTGCTAAATAACAGTTCATCGAAAGTTCATCCCCTGGTCAGTAACTGATGTCTGTTATCGTAAGCGAATTCATGTTCAAAGTAATTAGTATCTATCCTGACTTGTCGTCCTCAAAAGGTAAGTGCATAAAATTCGTTCGTCAAAACTAATGTTACGATATGGTTCAGCACGTCAACTTGAGCTTGGCGTGACCTATAGCATATATATATATATATATAATATATATATATATATATATATATATAAATATATATATATATATATATATATATATATATATATATATACTATAATATGATATATATATATAATATATATATATATAATAATATATGTTATATAATAATTATATATATATATATAATATATTATATTATATTATTATGTATATATTATATATATAATATTATATATATATATATATATATATATATATATATATGTATATATATATATTTATATTATATAATATATATATATATATGTATATATAATAATATTATATTAATATATTATTAATGTATATTATTATTTCTACTGGTCATTTTTACCAGATACATATGAAATTATAACAACCACAATGCCCTCTGGTAAAAATGACCAGTAAATGCTGCATTTATATTTTATCCTAAAAGCCAATAAAAACGATTGCCCACTTGACTACGATGGTGAGGATGAGTCTATTCCAGCTCTAATAAATACATGTCTGAAAAAAAACAGGTATATGTATGTACGAGAGGAAATAGATTTTTAATCCTTCTTTTGGTCAGGCCGGCAATGTGATCTCGTCGTGATGATGGTATCACGGGTTTGTTTCCCGCTATCGGATATCATGATTTCTTCAAATTTCTTTAAAGTTGGAGCTCAAGGCTTTGTAGTGACAAGCGTATCCATTTGAAAAGTTAAGAGGGTATTGTGGCTATTATAATTTAATATATATCTGGAAAAAATTACCAGAAGATTCTACACACACAGACATATATATATATATATATATATTATATATATATATATATATATATATATATATATATATATATATATATATATATATATATATATATATATATATATATATATGTATAACTGACTCACGAAAGTTTGAAACATGATAAATCCATAAATAAAGGTATAAGCCACGAGGGAAAATAAACAACGGAGTTTCCGCAAGATCTATCGACGTTCAACGTCCTTTACTTAGCAGATGAACTGACTTACATGAGGAATTGACAATACAAGAAAGGTCGTATGACTGACAGATAGGGATTATAAAGAGATTAGCACCTAGAATCCAACACACCTGGAAGATGAGTAACCTTCCCAAACAAGCATAGACATGGGTACAATTTAAAAAAAAAAAAAAAAAAAAAGACTAAGACAATCTGCTCAGACACAAGGACCATCTTAACATCAAAATATAAATTTTTTCTTCTATGTTTTTACGAGCATTGCGCATTGTCAACCCCCAATATTTGGATCAAAAAATTTAATACATAAGAAAAATAGGGAAAGATTTATGTTATCCTTCACATATATTAGATAATTGTTATAATAAAGCCCACAAAAAGTTTTATAGTGTAAGTAACACGGAGAAAGAAAATTCTAAGAACATTCTCAGTTTGCCTTATTTTAACAGATTTGAAACCATTAAATCATTGTTAAAAGCCTTTAAGGTCAATCTTGTTTTTTCTTATAATAACACACTAAAAGGAATGTTAATAAAAAATGGCCCCAGAGAAGGCAACAACATAATATATAAAATTGCATGTGTGGACTGTCCCTCATTTTATCTCGGACAGTTGAGCAAAGACTTAGAAGTAAGATTAAGCCAGCATAAATATTCTGTAAAAACTGGGCAAACATCTAATGCAATATTCATTCATTTAAGTGAAAACAACCACCAAATAAATTGGATTGGATTGGTAGTTCAGTAATTGCAAGGTCAAAAGATGTCTTATCACGAAATCTTTTAGAATCTGCTTTAATGCAACTTACTTCTCATTGTAATTTCAACATTAATTGTGGCCGGTTTCATTTAGACCCTTGTATTTGAAACGTGTTTAAGAATGACCTCAAAGATATAATTACAGACTTAAATAAAAATTAGTTGCCTTAGAGATATGTATTGTAAATATGTTTTTATTTATCAAAGTTCTGAATAGCTGTCACCTATAATAATCCTTTAATTGTCTTGTCCTTGTGTCTGAGCAGATTGTCTTAATCTTTTTGTTTTGTTTTTTAAATTGTACCCATGTTTATGCTTGTTTGGGAAGGTTACTCATCTTCCAGGTGTGTCTGATTCTAGGTACTAATCTCTTTATAATCCCTATCTGTCAGTTATACGACCTTTCTTGTATTGTCAATTCCTCATGTAAGTCAGTTCATCTACTAAGTAAAGGACGTTGAACGTCGAAAGATCTTGCGGAAACTCCGTTGTTTATTTTCCCTCGTGGCTTATACCTTTATTTATTTATATATATATATATATATATATATATATATATATATATATATATATATATATATATATGGCCAGCTTAGATTCTGACTGAGGACTGGCTACATTGCATTAAAACCTGGTGTGTATTATGCACCTGGTGGTTAAACAGCTGCGGTACGTACCAACAAGGATGATAGATGATAAGGACCTTTTAAAAACTGAAATACTGTCACTCTCCGAAGTCATCTTCTCAAAGGGAATTATGTATGCTATATATATATTATATATATATATATATATATATATATATATATATGTGTGTGTGTGTGTGTGTGTGTGTGTGTGTGTGTGTGTGTGTGTGTGAACATATTTATATATACACAGAGCAGAGGATAACTGTTTGGTATAGGAGGAAAACTTGACTGCCTGAATCTTTGGAATGCACTGTCATTCCCACTGGTAGGCCTTTGCGGGACCTGCCCAATTTGCAGTGCTCCCCCCTCCCCCTCCCCTACCTATGAAAAGGACGCTCATTACAAAGAGAAAAGTATAGTTTTTATCGTTTTACATAACCTAAAGAAGAGAATTATGGATGACAGCCTTTGGATGGAACGTAACAAAGTAAACCTAAAAGTTGTAGGCGAGACAGGAAACCTTTAGGTCTCCTTTGTATTTCAAACAATTTACAAACAAAGAGAATAAATTAGCTGGCTGGTCAACGTACCTGAAATCATTGGATAGTGTTGCAATGCAAAGCGTATTCATAATTACCTTTAAAAATGAAAAAAAAAAACTGTACAGCAGGTTCCTCTTTTCACTCTCATTGATGCTATTTTGCAGCAGGTCACGTCATGATGAGATCATAAAACTCTAAGCTTGAATGCAATTTGCACGGTAAATAATAATCACCCCAATGAGAGACCATAAACCACTCATCAATTATCTTTCTCTTACTTTAGGGGTTACCTATTAAGCGCTTGTGGTTCTGCAGCTTGAAATTACTTCACTTAGAGGAAATGCCTCCAGGTGTCACTGCCCCGAATAAAAATGGGTATATCGGATGGAGTTGCCAGCCCCATGACTGGCCAGCACGAATGCTGAATTGCTAGTGTGTACCGACGGCGTCTTGCATTACTTAGCGGTCACTCATCAAATCTAAACCCTACCTATGTGTGACTTAACTCTACTGGTGGAACACCAGAGGTCTTGAGAATATACCGTGCTATTGTTATCGGCAGTATGCGTGCTTGTGAATGGTTGTGTTGCTTCTTGTAACTGCCTTTGCAGCATTAATTCTCTCTCTCTCTCTCTCTCTCTCTCTCTCTCTCTCTCTCTCTCTCTCTCTCTCTCTCTCTCTCTCTCTCTCTCTCTCTCTCCCAGTGAATAAGAGTTAAGGACGATTTTTCTGGTCAAGTTATGTAAGTCACCAGGAACAGAAAAGGGTAGTATATTTGTTTACCTGAGTGTTCTGTAGGCGAATACATCTTCGATTGTCATAGCATTCTTGCCTCCCAGTACTTGTTACCGAAAAAAAGGAGTAAATTTTATTCTTTAATTTTCTTCTTAAGATGTCCTTCCGACTCCTTTTATGAAATAGGCAGGATAACTTCAGCCTCTTTCACACAACAGCCTTGAATCCCTATACAGTAAATACTAAATCTTGTTGTCAGCTAAAACTCAAGTTTCTCAAAAAGGGTAAAATCTCATGGCTTCCGACAGCATAGCTTCTTCCATGAAGTTACTGCAATAGCCAGAAAAAAGTGATTTCTGTAATGTTTTCTACAATACTCAAAAATAAACGCGGGATGGAAAATATTCAGTATGACCATTTCTAGTTTTATTTCTCGTGCGTAATAGAATTAGAAAGCAGTACATCTAAAGCGGCCAAAAGCTAGCAATGAATGAAAATAAACAAGGCGTGATGCGACCTCCGGCTTACTCGGGACGCGTGCAAGATTTTGCCCTCACGCATAAGTTGTAAACATTAAATTGCTAGCTTAACGTGAAGTGGTCTTCGTAATTAATACACATACTTAGTACTACTTATACTAACAACAAGGATCAAATAAAAAGGACACATATTAAACATGTTCATATACTCTCAGTTATAAGTGAAAACACAAAATAATCGAACAGAAACATAGCCTAAATTCAGTACACCAAATAAATCAAAATTTACTCAAATCTATGGTCAAATAGAGCCTGGTTTCACCAACGAAGATTAAAATAAATACACTACATTTTATTAGAAATAATTTGTCTGTACTGTTTAACATGCACATTATTTGTTTTTTACATCTCCATTCTTATCAATAAATCATAAATATCCTATCCAAAAATTCCTATATCTTTATCTCTATGACAAACCCCTTTTTCAGACCTTTTTAGGCTCTTCCAAAAGATTTTCCTACCCCCACCGATAACAAAAACGGAATAACAGAGTGCATAATAAACCTGTAGGTCTTTTGACAACAGCCCCTCTGAAAATTTGTACTGCCCGGTCAAAATCTGCTTTAAAGAGAGTGGGGTTAATTCAGTGTCATAAAAGAATCCAGACAGGATCAAACATTCTCTGACACGGGGCCTTGAGCAGTGGTTTTCTGCTGTTGTTCAAAAGTGAGGTTCTAAGTTTCCAAAGATAACATTATGTTTTTACCTCGATAAATCTGACCTTGCTTACTTATTACGTTCTCATTACAATTCAAAACTTGTTCACAGTCATGCTTTGGTACATAAATTAGTTTCTCTGACAGACTACCCAAAGGCCGTTTAATCCAACGTTTTCGTACTAATGTAAAATACATTATTACCTGGAGGTTTCGTAAGCACTCTCATGACAAATTTTCTATTGCTTGCAACATTACTGTGTAGCAAGTAAATTGCAGTATATCGCATTTTGTATCTATTTTCGTGATCAGCTACACAGAGAGCGTTTTCAGTAATTGATAAGTTGTCGTTTAAGATCATGATCATAATACTGGCATTGACCAACTGTCAGTGATGAAATGGTTCATTGTTAATAGACTCTGTATATATAACAGAACTTTGCCATTGTTGGTTCTTATTTTTACAATGTGAGTATTTATGAAGTTGTAATTATTTCTATTTTCTTAGTGAACGGTTTTCATTTGATTCGTCATTGTGTACTTTATTTCTCACTTATAGTTTACAGATTTCTTCAATATGAGTTCCTCCAAGTCATAAAATTTTTTCATGAATAAGAATGTATACTTTCGTTTTATATGTCACAAAAGTTCCTTATATTTCTGTTCTTGAAATATGTATGGAAAAGTCTGGGTGTCGTCTACTCATAAGGTCGTTTTATAAAGTCTTTGTTGCATCTTGGCTCCATTAATGTATATCCATCCGAGCTCATGTTATTTTTGTAGTTATACTGTCATTGGTGTACTGCTGTAGGTGGTCTCTGATGTTTAGTGGTTTCATATTCTTCAACATACTGTGCCTCAAGTTGGTCAGAACGAATGTTATATAGTCCATTGTTACTTTATTTTGAATTAAATCATGACGGCCTCCAACGCTGTGAGACTCAAGGGCCTCTGTGGAGTTCCGCCACTCATGTTTTTCCTGCGCTTTAAGGGGGTCCGCTGATGCCATAAGACCCCATTACAAAGCAGGTGACAGTTGCTACCTTATGATTAAAGGGATTTGCTTCAAATTTTTACCACCTATTATACAGCTAATACTAAAAATACACAAGTGGGGAAATAAAGAAATTCGACCTCTAAGTTCATAGATTTTGCAGTTGAACACAACTCCACTCATCTCCAGCCTTCCATCACATAATTAGTTTTGTCTGCAGTAATTCAGTAAATAATATGGTAGACAATATCACAGACAATTACAAAAGTCTGTTCTTGCGATTGCATGGTTGCGTAATAATTAATAAGTCATTTACTTTTAAATATTTCATTTTGGAAGTTTTATTCCTTACACTTACAGGAACAATGACAATATGCCTCTTATCCATTACGACGATGAAGCTTTTCCCTCATCCAGAAATTACTCGCAATTCCTGGTTATCCACTTACTTCGGAGTATGAAGCAGCTCACTCCAATATTGTAAGATAAATACAAATATTTCATGTACAGCTTAATGTTGAAGAAGTAGTGTAAGCGTGTCTCTCAACAACTCAAGTAAGAGAAGTCTCGATGAGCGATAGTTTCCTGAGAATAATATGGTAATTGTTTCTTTGTCTGAAAGCAAAAATGACAGAGGAGACCAAGAATTAAAGGAGCAGAGCATTTCTTAGTAACCCCAGGAAGGTTTATTTCGACTAAGACATAATTCCCAACAGAAGGATTGATGGGGAAAGAACAGAGTAGGTTTAAACAATAAGACGGATGTGCAGATCAGAGTATTTATACGATTGATTTGACAGAAAACAGGGCCAGTGCCGAGATGCTGATGTATTTTATAATAGATTACTTATTGAGAGCGATTATAATTTTTCATGGCGGAACCTAGGTGTGGCCTAGATTTGGTGCTATGTATCCATGACTGTTTAATATTTAAAGTATGGAGGGATGCAAAGGTCACAGTCAACAGTAGATACAGGTGCAAAGGTGAGGGAGAACGCTTTCTACTTATATGTATGCATGTATATATGTATGTACGTATAAAATATATATATATTATATATATATATATATATATATATATATATATATATATATATATATATTATGGGCTTGTGCCTTGTATGATAAGGCGCCCTATGAGGTAATGTTAGACTAGCGATAAACTTACGCTAAGTCGGTTGGTATTGCACTTCCATCATCAATGGAGTGGTCTGGGGGTTTGTAGATCACTTACGAAGTCAGTATTATCTTGTTAGTTATTACGACGATGTGTTAAACTCATGGTGAGGAGGTTCTTGTAGAAAACACTAAGTATAAAAATTATATATTCTTCTGAAGTTTTACATGGTGAAGATCAGATATGATTGTACAAGTCTTCTAATAACGATAGCTTGATCGCTTCTGCCAATGATGATGGCTAATCCTATTCCTCTACATGATAAAGCTTAGGTAAAGAGGTACAGGTCTTCTAATGACGATAGCTAACTCTGTTCTCCCTGTCTACCATCTCTGTTACAAGTTATGAAGGAACAGACAGTAGTTCGAACATATGAACATACATACAAATGACATAGTTTCATACGAACACACAATCAAATGAGACACGCTACAGATCACGTAGGCCGTTTGAATTATAGGTCGGGGTAGTTGTCTCAAGCAGGGAGCTTGGACTAATGTTTATAAACAATCGAATGACTACAGGTGACGGCATGTTATCTTAGCCTACATACTTATTGTATACGTCATCTTTAGCGTCTCTAGTCTGATCACATTCCTGCAAGCAATCTTTATATATATGGACTAACATTCCATATTTTTATTATGTAAACACTTACATTAGCTCGGTCAGCTACCAAAACCAGCTACTGAATATTACTCAAACTTGACTTGCATTTGACTTATAGGAGTGTGATACAGACACTATGTGAATATATATATATATATATTAGTAAATAAAAATTCATGGTGTACATGAATTGATTCAAGTAATAAAATATAAAACAATGATATTGGTAAATAATAGTGATCACGGATATATAATGATACAGTTTTTCACTTCATCTCATTAAGATACATATGCTACAGAAAATACTAATGTACTCTGATAATTGCATAGAATGAAGATTAACATGATAAAAATCATATTTTAACTGATAAAAAATTTCATATATGAATTGATAAAATTATTAATGTTTATGCTGATTGATTCGTTGATTTTTATGCAAAATGTTATATATCTGATACATTAATCAATATACTAACTCATATAACTGCAGATATTGGTAAGATAAAAGGTAACAGATTGATTATAGGCTACCTGATTTGTTTATACATATGTATATGGATTCATATAATTATGATTAATATATGTGCACTTTAAATAGATTCCTATTGCGTACACGCAAAGATATATTTCGATTCCGTTATTTATGATCATTTATATATAGATTCCTAGTGCGTACACGCAAAAAATATATTTCGATTCTGTTATTTATGATCATTTATATATAGGATACATGATACTTTATATATATAGGATACATGACCGAGGTTATACTACTTCACTTTTAACTAACGTTCGAACAACTTTTCGTCCATTACACAGTTCCAGACAACCACCTATAACCCAATGAAACGGCCTATTTTCACAGGGTTAAAACAAGGGGAAAATTTGCCTGGGCGGGTCCAACGTTCTATTTTTGCGCTCATACTTATTCTCTGCATCCTAAGCTACACGATTACGTTCGCGATGAATAAAAAAAAAAACATCCCCAGCACGAGTCCTTCGCCAGCAAATTAGAGTTGAATATCCTTCGGGTCGTAATTGTCGGAAGTATGTCCCTTTCGTAGTCGATTCCGACAGCCGCCGGAGCATTCCGCATTAAAACGAGATTAACGACGAGATACGGTGTCGATCGAGATTAACGACGAGATACGGTGTCGGTCGAAGAAGTCCATGAAATTCCTTTCACATTGTAGGCGGTTGTTACTTGACTGTAGTCGTCCGCTGCGACGAACGATTTTTTGAAGTTGCGAGCTGAAACTCTCGTACTGCAGGATACTGTAACCAGGTTCCATTAATCAGCCTGCAAGTGAAATTATACTTGTCACAAGGGCAAAGTAAATTCAGACGACATCCAAATACAGGGGAGGGGAGAGAGCCATTTAGACCAGACTTAACCCACATGAATTCGTTGATATTTTGGAATTCAAAAGAGTCCGCTGTACAAACTTTTTTATCCATGGCATTAACAATGAGTGAACCTATCCAGGTCTATGAGGACTGTAAAAATATCCATAATTATAAAAAATAAACAGATATTCAATACGAATCCCAAAGAAAATTCGATATTACTGGTAGTAAGTTACTAGACAAAGAAGTGGAAAACGGAGCTAATTGTAAGATTGCCAGGCAACATAAGAGTCAAAGAGAAGATTAATCATGATTCTATGTGCCCTAACAAAAGTTTCATATTCAATTTTCTCGTGCGCATCCTCTGAGGTTAACTTTTAAAACATTATTAATAGGTAGGAGATGCAACGAAAAACCCACTATGTAACTAATTTCTATATAAACTTTGGGTTTTTCAAGAAAATGTAACATTTTCCCATGAATGTGATTTACCTGGATTGTAATAAGCTAATGTTGCAAGTAAATAATCCATATCCATATCGTGATACTTCTAAATGTCTATGAGGTTCAGAAAAAATTAATTCATTTTGATGTTATAGAAATTCTATTTCCTTATTTTGTTTATTAATTTTAAAATGATTGCAAGTTGCATTGCGCATACCGATAGACACTTGTACCTAACGTCTGCCTTTCCCATGAGAAGTTCGGGCTAAGCATTCCTTTCTCCAGTCAATCTGTTTTGCAAGCAGAGACGACACACAGATGAAGCCTGTGTAAGCAGATTATTGAGGTTAAAAGGAACAAATGCTGATACGGCAATGATGACGTCGTCACTTGGCAGGAGATTGCTCTCAGCCAGCTAAGAGTTACGTTACTTGCTGCAATAAATACGACTTTAGGATAAATTTATTATCTTTTAATACTCGACCCACACGAAAAGAATGTCTGAAAAAAAAAAACACTACCAAAATTGAACAATATATTAGTTTCATGTTGGAAAACTGCATGATTATGTTAAATTAAATATACCTTATTCAACTAATGAAAAAGGTTTCCATACAAATTCTATATATATTATTAGCCCTGTATAAGATTCATATAGGATTATTTCATAGATAACATTTTCACTTCTAGACTTCCTGACTTTAAAATCTCTTTTATTTTATTTTATTTATTTTTTATTTATTTATTATTATTATTTTTTTTTTTTTTTTTTTTTTTTTTTTTTTTTACATTGACTACGAATATAAATCACCGGGACAGACAATATGTCAGTAGGTTTTGATATGTGTTTGAACTTTTAGCTTATTTGTCATTACTAAAGCGTTAAGTTAGAGTTCAAATCTTTACGCATATATATTTGGATATTTAATTATCTATGGTTACGTTTTGCTTATTGATTTTATCGTGATTCCTTTTTTATTATAATTTGTAACCCTTCCGACTTCTTACGGAGTGTATTATATTGACTCCACTTGTATCCATATTTATTTTATTTTTTTATATTTATTTATTTATTTATATATATATATATTGATAAATTAATGGTTGGCTTGAATATGTGGAAAAGTGTTCTAGCGGCGTACCGTATAAGGCTACTTGCGGCATCAATTCTATAGATACAAGATATAAATGATAAAGGTATTTAAAACCGCGAGAACCGCTATAATCCAGTTCGGATCCAATATCACGAGTTGTAACTCGTAAGACATTGACACTTCCTATTTAATTATCCGGTATTCTACCAAACCGATTGACTCTGGGCGATAAAATATACTATTGGTTTTCTTAATGGATAGGAATTCACACAACGTGTTAAGGAGATTATTATTGATTTACACCACCCGAGTCACAGATTATTATGTGTTGAATTCCATGTTTACTGATTTAGCACTCATAAATATTCCTAACGCACTCCATTGCGGTGTTTGTTTTTAGTGCTATTAATTCTATATAACGTGTCAAGGAACTATTAACACTAAGAAGTGTTTATTCCCTCTGTCAGACTCGTAATTCCGTTAATAATTCTACGTATATTCTTTCAAGGATTGATTTGGCACAGGATAGGCCCTTAACTGACAGGTGTCTTAGTGTCCCTTGTTTTCATGACACGTGTTACAATCAGTTATGTGCTTTTATATCTGTAAGCATTGTAGACCAGTAAAACAGTGATTTGGCTTTCTGTGACATACTAGGAACCACTGGATGACGGAATGCAACCAGTTTATGACGATTGGTATGAAAGAGATTATTACTAATACCTGGTCGTTAGTCATCTGCTGTGTTCTTCGGGTTTTCCTCGTCACAGACCTACATAGAACATTACATTTGATTACATTATTCTGATACACATACTATAAATATACTTTTGCTTTAGGGTTTCTGCTCGAAGTGTTTATTGTTTTTGCCTAGCCACTGACCCTGTTTCCGTTTCGAAGTGTTTATTGTTTGGTGTTTATTGTTTTGCTTATCGCTGTTGACACTTGCTTGTTCAGTTTGTAACAGTTCTGCGCTCCGACCCAGATATTCAATGCTCGCGATCTCTTGGGTTAAGGAATTTTCTTGTTTAGATACGGTTTTAACAATAGGCACGGATGTTTCTATATCTTTTAGTCCAATTAAGGGTTCTTTGCTGTATGGTGCGGGATTGCGGGATAATGCGTCAGCTATGATATTTGCTTTCCCAGGTAGATATCTTATCTTGGCTCCAATAACCTGAATGATCATTTGTCACCGAGTTCCTTTTGGACTGTGATTAAAGCCTCTGAAAAACTCGGTAAAGGACTCATGTTCAGTAAGGACTTTATCAGGATAGCCATAGATTATGAACTTAAAATGTACTAGTGTTAAAGATACCTAGCCCTTCCTTGCTATTACTGCATATTTACTTTCAGAGGGCTTTAGTTTACGTGAATAAAAAGCTATAGGGAAGAACTGTTTATCATATTACTGAAGTAGTATCCCTCTTACCCCTTGGTCTGAGGCGTCTGTTGCAATAAAAAAAAATTCCTTATTTAAATCAGGGATTTTTAAGTTAGGTAAGCTGCATTTTCCGCTTTTAAGATATCGAACGCCTGTTGATGCTTTTCAGACCATAATAAATCTACGCTCTTCTTCGTAAGATCTGTTAAAGGAGCTGTCATGATTGAAGAGTTACATATTTACATACGATTGTAATACCCACTACAGCGCAAAAGTGCTGTATCCCCCTTTTACGTTAATAAGTACCGGAAAGTTATGAATAGCCGACACCTTACCATGGACTACTTTTAAGACCTTGACTAGACACATAAAACCTAGATCAACATGTTCGGTTTTAAAAAACTCACATTTAGATATTTTACTCTGAGATTATTTGTCTTTGTCTCTGTAGCACTAGCTCTACTTTATGTGAATGTACTTCTAAGGTATTAGAAAAGATTACAAGACCAACCATATAAGCATGTAGGGTATCCCTTAAAAGTCTCCAAACACTATATTATAATTGGGGCGCAACGTAAGCCGGAGGCATACGTAAAAATTGATAATGTCCCCTGAGTGTGCTGAAAACGGTGTATGAGGTACAATCACTTAGGTAATGGTATCTGGTAAAAGCATTTAAGTAAGTCCAAGTTGGTGAAAAAAATTTATTCTAACCTAACAGAGATAAGATGTCGTCGGTACATGGCACTGGAAACTATCGGGAGTCGTTTCCTTGTTTAAGCGACAGAAATCTACGCAGATACGCCAAGTCCGATCTTTTATGGCATGACGTTTGAGGGAAAAATTATATGGGCTTATATGATTTCCTAATGACTCCTATTACTAACATTTTTCAACTTCGTCATTTATCTCTATTTTGAAATTTCATTGAGAGTCTATGCGAAGGTACGTATATAGCTTTATGTTTGTCCTTAGACCGTATTTTGTTTTCAATGACATCCGTTTTTCTCCCAGAGATCACTCGCTAGTGGAGAAACTTCCTGGTATTCAGGTAGAAGATAAAAAAAAATTCTGCTGAATCACCTCTGCTTGAATGACTTTACGGATATTACTTTAGATAGATTATCAGAGAGATTCATCCACGACTGGTTGGGCGTGATTAAAAATTAGCAACAATAAAAAATGCGATATTTATAACTTCCGTATCCACGATATGTATACTTTTAGGGCTTTGTTCGCGGAAATCGTTATATTTCAGAGTGTCGGGAAGGATTAAAATTTCATTTCCCAGCAAAGTCTTTTTACACGCACTAAGACATTCGAGGGTGCATGCTTCTCGAGATTTTGCGTGCAAAGTGCGACTGCGGTTGTGGGAGAATTCTGTTGGGTCATTTGAACAATGTTACGATTTATGAGACAAATGTATAGTTCCTTTATATAAGTTATTATTTGATTAACTGTCTCATTTTTGTTCAAACGGATTTTAATATGTTTGAAGGTTTATAGGATTTCCCTTTGATAAACACGCCTTATTTTGCAGGATGTAAGTTAATATTTTGTATACCCCTAGATGAATCTTACAATTACACTAGATACAGATCAATGTTTTTTATAACTATAGAGGTATCTGTAAACGCTCGCTTATCCGGACTTCTCATTAGGGAAGTTCGAACAACAGACGGTGAGTCCGTAAATACAGGATATTACGTGTACTAAAGGAATAAACAAGATATTCTAATTTTTACGGCGCGTACAGTCGGGCTTTATCCACCACTACTTATAATAACTTACGTATTAAAAAAAAACGAAAACCTGCTCTGATTACTTTATACGGTCGTGTGTTTCATAGGAAAAATCCTTTTTAATTCAAAAAGATATCGGTATGTATGAACCAACATTGCTTTTCCCCACTCTGCTAGAGTCGCTTATTGTATGGAATTTGCTATGCTTTGAACACTTCGGCAGTTTTTGACTGACCTTGACCGCTTGACTAGGTGACACAGTCACCGAGTTTGCTTGTTTGATTCTGAACGGGCTACTGTTTCTATTTTTTTTTTTTTTTTTTTGTAATAATTAAGATCCTTCTCTTTATTACCATCGGCAACGTATTGTGTGTTTTTAGCATTATGTTGCTGGTTACGTATAAAGCAATGAATGACGAACTATTAGGAACTGAGCGATTACTAATAAGACAAGTTATCACTACTGCATTCAATATTAACTGTTTGTACTTCATTCTTTGCTAAAATTTGAAATAGTGAGGGATCCTGGTCAGCGCATTTAGCCTGATGAAAGTTTTTTACAGACATGTTATTCCTTGCAATCCAGCCATATTTTAAAAGTTAAGTTGAGTCATTGAGGTTCGATATTTTATATAACTCAAAAAACTAAAGGCTAAAACTGCGATCGGGACTTTGCAAAGGAGCATTTATTGTCATGACCCGAAATAGTGTTACCTCTAATTTATCTAGATTTGTACGGGTGTTCCACTTGTTTTTGTGTGGCATTTATAATCACTACGGTGCTTAACGACCCTATCCATGCATCTGTATAAATACAGACGTCCACTGCGTAAACGCATATTCACTGTTTAATATGATTTGTTATGTAAGGGATTAATAATCACCCAAAATGATAAAATTAACATAGTATATGATTATGATATTTCAGTAGAACTTCTGGAAACAGACACTCAAAGATAAAAACTCGCTGTAGCAATATCTCAATGATGTAGATAATTTCTGTAAAAAAATAAGATTAAGAATGTCTCGTAACTTCAGCCACAGGAATAACGAAATTCGACCTGCAAAGGAAACACTCAAAGTTACTCCAAATGAATAAAAAAATTGTACTTAGCTTGCTTTTGTGGGAAGTCACGGTGTTCCGATAATGACACACGGCCTTGGTCCTCCTTCTCTATTTAGCGGACGACCTGGTGGTTGGCTTCAGTTTCCCCCGTGCGCGTTGTTTCGATGATTCGAGCCCTTGAAAGATCCGATGCTGCAGACGCGTTCGGTTTGTTTCTTGGAGTGCCGGAAACGCTCACTAACGATGTTTTCTTGAATGATTCTAATGAGAGACGAAGCTTGCGTTGTCGTAGGAAAAAGGACACGTCGGTTTTTGTTTCTTGAAGTTATTCACTAACCGATGATACTAAGTTGGTTGAAGAATCTCTTGCTTTCGTCGTCGTTAAAGAGTTCTTGTTGTTTTCTGAAGTCGCTCACTAACGATGATACTATGTTGCTTGAAGAATCTGCTGCTTCCGTCGTCGTTGACTTCTTATGATACATGATTTATTATTCTGGTTTTTCTTCGTAGGACGTTGTAGAGTTCTTCTGGTACGCTGGCCACCAATATTAGGGCTTGTGCCTTGTATGATAAGGCGCCCTATGAGGTAATGTTAGACTAGCGATAAACTTACGCTAAGTCGGTTGGTATTGCACTTCCATCATCAATGGAGTGGTCTGGGGGTTTGTGAGTCACTTACGAAGTCAGTATTATCTTGTTAGTTATTACGACGATGTGTTAAACTCATGGTGAGGAGGTTCTTGTAGAAAACACTAAGTATAAAAAATTATATATTCTTCTGAAGTTTTACATGGTGAAGATCAGATATGATTGTACAAGTCTTCTAATAACGATAGCTTGATCGCTTCTGCCAATGATGATGGCTAATCCTATTCCTCTACATGATAAAGCTTAGGTAAAGAGGTACAGGTCTTCTAATGACGATAGCTAACTCTGTTCTCCCTGTCTACCATCTCTGTTACAAGTTATGAAGGAACAGACAGTAGTTCGAACATATGAACATACATACAAATGACATAGTTTCATACGAACACACAATCAAATGAGACACGCTACAGATCACGTAGGCCGTTTGAATTATAGGTCGGGGTAGTTGTCTCAAGCAGGGAGCTTGGACTAATGTTTATAAACAATCGAATGACTACAGGTGACGGCATGTTATCTTAGCCTACATACTTATTGTATACGTCATCTTTAGCGTCTCTAGTCTGATCACATTCCTGCAAGCAATCTTTTATATATATGGACTAACATTCCATATTTTTATTATGTAAACACTTACATATATATATATATAATATATATATATATAAAAAAAAAAAGAGGAGATATAGAGGAGAGAGAGAGAGAGAGAGAGCGAGAGAGAGAAGGGAAGGAGGAGAGAGAGATGATACACATATATATGTGTGTAATATATATATACATATATATATATATATATATATACATATATATATATATATATACATATATATATATATATATATATATATATATTCTTGTTAATCAGTTTGGTATTTTGCTCATATCCCTCAAGAAGGAAACAAATAAATAAATATATATATATATATATATATATATATATATATATATATATATTGTGTGTGTGCGTGTGTGTGTGTGTGTGTGTCGTGTGTGTGTGTGTATATATATATATATATATATATATATATATATATATATATATATATACATATATATATTTTTGTATATATATATATATATTTATATATATTTATCTTCTTGTAAATCATGACAGAAAGAACAGAACCACAAAAATTTCACTGGTTTAGTTAAATTCTAAAGGAAAATATTATCAAGAGACTAAAAGAAAATTTTAAAAACCGTAATTTGTGAATAACACTTAGTTCGCGACTTCTCATGTCATTATGCCATACTGCACCTGGCAAGTGAAGCAAATATCTATCTTGATTGTTAGAAGGAAAGACTTGCAAGCATGGGCTATCGTTTCAGAGCCAAATATATTGACAGAGTCAATGATGGCGCACGTGACGGGTTGCCATCTCAGATCGCCTCAAAACTGCAAGTATATGTGGTAGGTGTACTCTGGATTCCACATTTACCAACGCACGTCACCTAATCGAAAGACTTACTGAGCCACGTCCCTCAATGACAGCCTAATTCCGACAGTCACGACATGGCGCGTGCATTCGCAACATTCAGTTACCTAAATCATGAGCAACACGTACCCTAGCAATTTAGACACTGACCAGTCAAAAAACCTTCAACACGGTTTTCCATCATCGACACTTAAATTCATTAACGCCAATTTCATAAATTTCAAAGAGGGTAACTGTGAGATTAGGTGAAAATTTTAGAAAAACAAATATAAATAAAAAGAAAACATTCCTCGGGTAAAAATCCCTCACTGTACAATTCGTGAATTGCATTTGGAATTTCAACCGATTGGCATTAGGAATATTTTAATGAAATAAACGTCTGACACTGGACAAAAATCATGTTTGCGTCCAAATTATGTACACTTTTACTACACGCTAGGAGGCAAAAAGCCCCCCCAACCTCCCCCTACTGAGAACCTGAGGGATTGTGTTTTGCCAATGCCCGAGCTGCCTAGGAGTCATTAACAATAAAAAAAACAATCCTTATTTGCCCCTTTAGTTTCAAACTAGCCAATACATAATCCAACAATACTTAAGGCAAACAATATAGTGTTTTAAGACTTGTCCGAGCATATGCCCAAAGAAACTATCTAGTCTAATTGACATTAATTTATACATATATATGTGTGTGTGTATACACGTGTATAATTTTTATATCACATTATCGTGATTTTGTATACAATCATTAAGCAACAAATGTCGTTTAATATCCAATTCACGTTACTTCAGGAACATCACCAAAGGCGGGTATAAGTGATAACTGGATTGGTACCTAAATGTCTCGAACACTCGACACTACCTACCCTCCAACGACTCCAGTCAACGTTCAGACCATTGAACCATTAAGAGAGGTATAAGTTGATACCGAATCTGTCGTACTTTTTTTACCCGTCGAACAGGTATCTAGCCTAAGTGACAGAAATTTATATTATATCTATCTACACATTTATAGGTATGAGTCATATCACATTAATGCAATTCATATATACGCATTAAGCTAAAATGTCCTTTCATATCTACTTCGCTCTACCTCATAATTAATGTTTTCATATTTATGTTAACCGAAGGGGAATTTTTTAGCCTATAAGAAATTCGTCGGCTCATTGGCGCTATGGAACCTAGAATTTAGGATGCACAGTGAAGCATTCTAAACCACACGGCTATCTCATGATAGCCATGTGATTTAGAATGCTTCATTGTGCGTCGTGAATTCTTGGTTCCATAGTTCGCGCCCACGAGCCGACGAATTTCTTATGGGACTAAAACATTCCCCTTCGGTTAACATATATTGTATATATATATTATATATATATATATATATATATATATATATATATATATATATATATATGTAGAGCGAATTAGATATTAAAGGACACTTGTAGTTCAATGTATATATATATATATATATATATATATATATATATATATATATATATAAATGTATATATAGAATATTATCGTGCGTCCCATCAACAGGATGTTATTATATATTATTTTCTCACAGGGGTAATTCAGCAAAGCTCCTAGAAAGAGCACAGATACAAAGTCCCTACAATTAATCTCCACAAAGAGGTAGACAACATCTAAAGGTCTCCCACTGAAACCGATGCCGTATGAATGTGAATAGCATTTAAGCTCACTAGAGAGATTAATGTGTATTCTATTGCTATTCAAAGTTGTATACAAGAATAATAAATGCTTTTTCTTGCTTTATTCAGTGTTGGTCAAATGCTGAAGCGGATCTGCCTCATGACATCAGGAGACTTTATTTCGTCGAATCATTTTCCCACAGCTTCAGCATTTAGCTAACGTATGAAAATGATCTGAGCAGATTTTTCACAGATTTTGATGTTTATGTAGTAGGGCTTCTTTGGAGTTTCAACGGACCTTGGCGTCATGTTAAATTGAACAATATATCTAGATATCTAGATTCCTTAAGTCTTAATGGCAAGTAAAATCTATTGCATGTATAGCTTATGAATTCTGAAACTGACTGTATCAATAAATAAATC
Organism: Macrobrachium nipponense; assembly: GCF_015104395.2. Classification (NCBI taxonomy): domain Eukaryota; kingdom Metazoa; phylum Arthropoda; class Malacostraca; order Decapoda; family Palaemonidae; genus Macrobrachium; species Macrobrachium nipponense. Next base: position 11,996,039 of record NC_061089.1, read on the forward strand.
GGTGCAGATAAAAAGACACTTACGAGGCATCAAAGCTCCAGCTGGAATGTCGGTTAAATAAACTCACTGTAAGATATATATAGGAGGTTCGTTTTGAAGTGAAAATACTATTGCAACAAAGCTGCGAAATTAAACTCGCGTTCTGAAGAGATATGTGAAGAGGAATTATTTTCCCCTGGGAGCAAGGAGAGGTCTTTTTAAGTTGTGCTTACTCCGCCATAACGAGGTTCTAAACATTTCCTTTCTCAACTTCTTTGTAACTCCTAAATGACTTCATCCTCTGTCCCTCAACAACTTACGTATCTTGCATATCCAGAAGGGGAAGATGATGAATAAATAATTGCCGTAAACTGAAAGGATATTACCCATTCATTTAAATCTCTTACATATATGATCGCTTATTTTTTCACTACTCTTCAAAGCTGGCTGTAGTCCACGTGGGACAGGATATTGCCGTGGGTCCAATACTTCGTTTATTATTATGATTTGGGTATTGTGAAAGGATAAAGAATATTCCGTTAAGGTGTTCTGTCTAGAATGATGCATATATGTGCATGGGCAAGTGTGTGAAATTGAGAGAGAGAAAGAGAGAAAGAGAGAGAGAGAGTAAGGGGCTGTATGGAAACCATTTTCCTTAGGGTTGCTCACCATTATCACAATAAAAATGCATTCATATAGTATATATATATATATATATATATATATATATATATATATATGTGTGTGTGTGTGTGTGTGTGTGTGTGTGTGGTGTGTGTGTGTATATATATATATATATATATATATATATATATATATACATATATATATAAAGGTATAAACCACTAAGGAAAGTGAAACACTGGAGTGGCAGCAAGATCTTTCGACTCAACGTCCTTTACTTACCAGAATGACTACTAAGTAAAGGACGTTGAGCCGAAAGATCTTGTAGCCTCTCCCAGTGTTTCACTTTCCTTCGTGACTTATACCTTTATTTATGCATTTATCACGTTCCAAACTTTCGTAATTCAGTATATATATACATATATTATATATATATATATATATATATATAATATCATATATATATGTGTGTGTGTGTGTGTGTGTGTGTGTATGTGTGTGTGTGTGTGTGTGCGTGCGTGTGTGTGTATACAGATAACATTTTCAAGCCACCTGTGCACATAGACAAACTTTGTGATTTTATCAATATATGCGTTGAATGTACAATTTTTGAGTTTAATGGTTCGTTCTATAAACAAAAATCCGGGGTCTCGATGAGCTCACCTCTCTCCCCTATATTGGTAAACTTATGGATGGAATTTTTCGGAAAAGTTTACGCTGGCACACTACCGGAAGACATTAAGCCCGAAATTCGGGTTAGGTGTGTAGATGTGTATTGTTTATAGACACGGCGAGGAAGTCTTTCATAGGTTCATAGAGTTGCTTAATGGTTTTTTGTCCTCTATTAAATTTACAGTGGGAAAGGAAATGGAAAATAGGCCACCCTTCCTGGACATGGTAATTGATAGCGACATAGAGAGTAGAGGCTTTAAATTCAGCGTGTATATTAAGAACACCCACACAAACACTTATATTCATTACTTCTCATATCATGAACCTAAAGTAAAGCACAACGTACTAACCAATTTCTTTTTTCGAGCATATCGAATATGTGATCCCCATTCATTGATGCAGAAATAAATTTCTTGATAGATAGTTTTACTAAACTGTGTTGCCCAAAGCTTTTTTATACAACAAGCTGTATCTAAAGCTAGATCGACGTTTTACGCCCATGACATAACTGAAAAGGTAGACACACTTTAAGGTATCTCTCGCTCTTCCATATAATAAAGAGCTTAATAAATTTTCTAGGCAGCTTAAGGGAAAACAGAACGGCTCTAACATAGTGCTTCAGTACAACAGTACAGTCAAGAAGAAGCTCATTAAAAATAAACCGGGAAATAGAGAGACCGTAGGGGTATATGTAATACCTTGCACTGACTGCAATGAATGCTACGTGGGAGAAAGCGGGCGTTCCACTGATAAGAGAAGGGAAGAACACATTGCTGCTTGCAGAAGGGGAAGTTCATACAGTGCAATTGCGCAACATATATGAGAGAAAACCCACACAATAAGTTTTAAAGGTACAAAGCTTGTTTTTGCATGTAACGACAGGACTTTGAGACGAGTAGTAGAAGGGGCGTTAATTTCCAGTAAACGAGACCTTTGTAGGAAATACTGGGGATAATACAGCTATTTGTTAAGAGATATGTAGAAAATGGAAGATTTCAAACTTTAGGAATATATATATATATATATAGATATATCTATATATATATATATTAATATATATATATATATATATATATATATATATATATATATATATATATATATGTCCCAGTGATGATGCTGCTTCCTCTCTTGTTTCCTCCACTCAGGTCATTTGTCAACAAACCACCCAACCACCATAGAACAAGCAGTTGACAACAGAATCATTCCCCCACGAAGATCAAGATTAATTTTGAATAGGACGAGGGCTCATTACATAATAATAGGACGAGGACTCATTACATAATAATAGTTAATTAGCTTGTTACCTAATCCTACATGTCAGTTCTTTTTAGGCGATATAGGCCTACCACATTTTAGTGAACAAGACCACAGCTGATGGTCGATATAATATATATATATATATATATATATATATATATATATATATATATATATATATATATATATATAACTGAATCACGAAAGTTTGGAACGTGATAAATGCATAGATAAAGGTATAAGCCACGAAGGAAAGTGAAACACTGAAGTAGCTGCAAGATCTTTCGACTCAACGTCCTTTACTTAGCAGACAGACTGACATACATGAGAAACTGAGAGGACAAGGAAGGGTCGTATAAGTGACAGATAGGGATTATAAGGAAATTAGTACTTAGAATCCAACACACCTGGAGAATTAGTAACCTTCCCAAACGAACATAAACAATGGGTGCAATCTAAGAGGTTCACAAAAGATTAAGTCCAACTGCTCAGGCACAGGGACAAGACAATTAAAGGATAATACAGAGCGGCAACTGATCACTTTCAAACCATTGGTAAACAAAAACTTATTCACAAAACATAATAAACATACATATACAAAGAAAATATCTATAAGGCAACTAATTTGTATTTAACTCTGTGATTGTATCTTTGAGGTCATTATATATATAGATATAGATATATATAAATTAAGATGTATATTATAATTATATAATAAATATTATATACATATAAATATATATATATATATATATATATATATATATATATATATATATATATATATATACGTGTGTTGGGGTGTGGGTGTGTATGTATACACGTTTGTTATAGAACTGAAAAAAATCCCATATTTCACGGCCACCCGAGTGCAAATTGGAGACATTTTAGATCCATGTTTATTTTAGAACCAGCCGTTGAACACTTCACAGTCACTGGCAGGAAAATTTCAACTTTCGTTTTCCAGTTTTGTCTGAATAATTTCACACACCCGCCGACGGTTGCATCATCTCTTCAGACCGACCATCGCTGTAGTCGATTTCTCCGGCAGCTGCGCCCTGTGACCTCTCCTCCTCAGAGGCCCAAGAAAATACGGGTTATCTTGTGTCAACACAAGTCGGTGCGATATGAGACTGTAGCAGGCAAAAAAAATAGTCTTTTCCTTCTCTGAAATCGTCATTTTCAATCTGGAAATTATAAACTTTTTTTTTTTTTTTTACCGACTTAATTTGTTTTCATGAAATATGTTTTCCTAGCAAGAACATCAGCAGATATTTTAAAGTTCATTCTTTTGCCTACATACGATATTCTCTCATATTGCTTGGGTTGAGGAATCATTACTTCTAAGAAAATACTGGAGGTGATATCTCTCTCTCTCTAAAAAAAAAAAAAAATTGTTGACAATACTAATAACTGTAAAAATTCTTATGAAGCACATCAAGAGTATGATTAGGGACATACTGGCCATCCTAAATGAAAAATCACCATCAATTTGCATGTCATATAAAGACATCCAAATAACAGACCTTGACATTTATGTGCATTTGTCCCAAATGACAGTTTTTCGAATTTACAAACACAAACAAACACATAGACACACACACACACACACACACACACACACATATATATATATATATATATATATATATATATATATATCTGCATATATAGATATATAGTATATATATATATATATATATATATATATATATACATATATATATATATATATATATATATATATATATGTGTGTGTGTGTGCGTGTGTGTGTGTGTGTATGGATAGATAGATACACAAACACAACACACACACACACACATATATATATATTTATATATATATATATATATATATATATATATATAATGATAATAATAATAAATTGTCATTCCCATGTGCTTTGAGAATACCTCCCAAAGACACCGAATGAGAAATGGCGATTTTATTGTGGAGAACGGCGCTGTTTTCTTAACCGCTTCCACAAGGGATCACTAAGAGAAAGAGCAATTCATTGGCGCCTGGGAATCTTTGAGGAAAGAGAAACACTCTTTTCTCCTCTGATGCAAGAACAAGAGAACGAAAGGGTGCCTCGCCATTTACGAAATTGCAAATCAGAAACAAATAATAGATCCATAATAAAATGAGTCGCACAGCCCGAACGCTGAAAAGACAACGAAGATCTGTTTGTTTGTCAAATAAGGTTAAGAGAGAGAAGTGTTGACGCTGCTCCAATGTTATAAATAAATTCAAGGTTCCAGCGCCAATGAAAATGAATGGCTGTGAGTGCCCGAGACATTTTGAGAGATGTGCAGCTCACCATAAGCAGCGGTGCGCGTTACATGGCATCGTCTCGAGGAAATACGAGGGAAGATGTATCGCGGGATTATTTATTTTCCTTATGACGTCTAATACATCACGTTAAGTAACTCCAAATCTCTCCCGAGGAAAGGACGTCGAGGCTCTCCAGCCTGAATGCCGCTCTTCGCTTCACATTATCAGCTCATTCGGAGACTCTCGTTTCTCAAATTGCGTCATGGTTCTTTTCGGTTTTCTGGGGAAGAGAACTACTTTGGTAGCTTTGTCTGTCCGTCCGCACTTTTTCTTAGGCTAGAGGGTTGCAAATTGGTACGCTGATCGTCCACACTCCAATCATCAAACATAACAAATTGTAGCCCTGTAGCTTAAGTAGTTTTTTTTAGATTAAAGTTTTCCAAAACCGTGCGTCTGGCAACGCCATAGGCCAGGCCACCACAGGGCCGTGGCTGAAAGCCTCATAGCCACGGCTCATACTGCATTATATGCTGTACAGAAAACTTGACTGCGCCGAAGAAACTTGGCGCATTCTTTTACTTTTGTGTGTGTGTGTGTGTGTGATTTCTACAAGTGTCTACTTTGAGTTTCTGGAAAACTTCCTACGTATTTCACTTTATTAAATTTGCGTTTAAACAGAAGAGCTCTCGGAATTCATAAAATTCACATCTATCAAAATTTGTTACGCAGCAACCATAAATAGAATGAAGTAAATTACACAAAGACAACACTAATAACAAAAGTTTTCTCAGCGACCTCGGGCGACCTTATTATGGGGTGGGATTAGCAGTGTGAAAAACCCTGAAGGGGTTCTGGTTATGGAGTGGTGAATTCAATATGACGGGGAGGATGCCGAAGAATGATTGCTAAGCGCGGAACTTTTTCAATTAGGGATTTATTCTGAAAACTCTCTCATCTGACAGAAGATAATGACATTTTCGCCATAACAATATTCTCGGGAGCATTTTTGACATAGTCATTAATAAGCGGGCCCCAATATCTGGAAGAAATATAGTCTTTGTGAAATGACTTGTGGCGGTATCGCTGTTACATAAGCGTTCTTGTAGTTTTCAGGGAATGAGCTTTTCATATTTCGCGCATATTTCCGTTAGCCTTGTAGTTTTGTGGGAACTGGAATAGAGAAAATGTTCCGGTAACCACGAGTGAAAAGTAATTAACTCCCTCTGAAATGAAAATAACATTCCGTTTTATCAAGTTCTGTGGATGATGGAATTATCACTACAGCTGATCCGAAAGCAAGATATTGGAAGATATTAAACGAGCCATTAGACTGGCAGACATATAAGAACTTTTTTCCCACGGCATCTTGCTTGTGTTCATTTTGATATTTTCATTTCGCGTGTTAATAATTTCCAGACACTTTTACGCGTATCCTGTACCTAACATTGGTTCGAAGGTTTGAATTATAACCTCTTGCTCTTGAATTTAAATGCAATATTTGAGTCTAATGGCATCTACAGTATTTCAAGTTATCGTGTAGTGCAGTAAGGAATGCAGTTTCAGCAGAGCGTTTTTTTTTCTGAAGGATGATTGAATATGTATGATTTGATTTTTAGTTTTCTGTAAAAAAGAAAAAAAAATATTGAGATGCTTGTTTGCTTGTCCGTCTGCACTTTTTCTAGAGGCTTGCAAATTGGTATTTTGATCATCCACCCTCCAGCCATCAAACATAATAAATTGCAGGCCTCTAACCTCAGTGGTTTTTATTTTATTTAATGTTGACTTTAGCAATGATCGTGTGTCTAGCATCTCTATAGGTGCCAACAACACAGGCCTCCACCAGGTCGGGGCTGAAAGTTTCGTCAGCCGCGACTGAGAGTTTTATGGGACGTGGATGAGAGTTTTATACAGCATTGTACGCTATACAGAAAACTCAAATGCAAACTTCGGCGCATTTTTAATTGTTTTTTATAGGTATGACAATAATATGGATATAAGTCTACAGTACCCTTGAGATTTTTACTGAATTGCTCTTGGTAATGAGATTTACACATAAGACTTTCCACTTCCTTATTGTCATAGTAGTAAGGATCGTCTCAAAGTGTGTTCATAACATTTTGACAAAATTCATTAACCTCGCTGGCAGTATCAGCGTCCGTCGTTTCAAAAGAGTTCCATATTATTGGTTTTTTTTTTTTTTTTTTTTTTTTGCTATTTTTATTAGCATATAGACTTCATGGGTTACACTTTTTTACAGCTGTTTAATTCAGGCTCTCTCTCTCTCTCTCTCTCTCTCTCTCTCTCTCTCAGGAAGGGGTGTTTATTAGAGAAACCAATTCATATCTTCTGCCATCCACCTCAAAATTATGAATCTATTTTACAATTCTAAGTCATTTTCACACAAGCTGTCATTCACTGTCCAGGTACAATTTCCTTTTCTTTTTTTATTCCTTTTAGGTATGACTCAACTTTTATGAAAATATGACGGTGTTTCAGTTTGCCTTTGGAAATGGGTCAGCATCGCAAATGTTTTTTTCTAGCTTTGCTTCATCGGTTTGTAGGTTTCCTTATATTCACTCTTTTGAAAACATCCTTGCTTTTATAATGACAATCCTGAGCGAAAGACAACTATTTCATTTTGTCCAGGCTTCAAACTGCCACCAGTTTTTTATAACATCTCGTTCAAGAAATTGACTAATCAGTTCGTGGGGTTTTCCTTAATTTCCACTTCATTTGACGACTATTTTCCTTAGTCTTCCGAGCAGTTCAATACCAAGTAAGGTTCCTGGTTGCTGGTTCATAAGCGCTCACTCCACAAACACAGTTGCGGGCACACTACACTGTTTATGAGGTGCAAAACTTTATCCCTTTAATTGTTTACTTTAGTCATTATTTAGTTTAACTTTACTTTATGTTACTTCAAAATGTTTATTTTAATTCATCTCTATTATCCCTTTTTTGCAACAAAATTAACCCCGAAAAATTACAGTTATTTCTAAATTAGATACAATCAACAAGATTCTTCCATCCCCTTCCTTGCTTCTTCTTCTTCCTCTCTCTTTCAGCAGCAGAACCTTATCTTCTTTCTCCCTTTTCATTGGGTCAGTCGCCTCACTTTCCGATCTATAAAAATCTGCTCTCAATTCCGCAACTTTCATTTTCTCCATTTATTTTCGCTTTATCGTCTTGTTTTCTTGGCTACTCTTAACTTATTAGACCCGTAAGCCTGGGTGAGCTATACTGAACTTTTTCTAATGATCTGATAATATTCACTGTATTTTTAATGAAACTCTTTCGCTTCTAAACGAAAAAAATACATATTCGGTTTCATTAACACGGTGTATTCTATTACAGCCTTCTGTCCATTTCAAGAAATCAGATTCTCTTTTATTCAAACTATGACTTCAAAATACTCCAACGCCCTTCATTATTTTGTGTTGCCATCAGCTATCGATAAGTTAAAGCAGCAACACTGGGATTTGTATCACTTCATCGTCAAGGATATTCTTTACGATGTGCCCAGGAGCCAGAACCTGTGCTGGTATACGACCAGCTTAATCTAGAGCAGTAGCGCGCCCTTAGCTAAGGGTGCGTCAGCAATTTCCAGGAGAGACGCGAGCCCTAGGGAAAAATTAAAAACTCCTTAGTTATATTTGTTATAATATTCAGAAGTTTATGAAAAAATGCAAAAAAAAAAAATCGCCTTATAACGTTAGTTTCATATAATCGACTACTCTAGTTAGACTCATTGGGCTTTCCATGTTTTCTAATGATTTACTTCCCTCCCTATCTATCGAGACCCCTTCACTTTCACTTTTTTTTCATTTTCCTTTAAATTTGGGAGTGAATTTCACTCATAGATGCAACGGGGGGCGTGGAGGGAAGGATCGACTCTTAGAGGATGTGTGGCAATAAAAACGCTAAGAACCACTAATGTAGAGTGACTGTGAATGGTATCAAGGTAATATTTTATTTCGTTAGTGGATGTCATTCCATTTGTGTCTGTCAGTCTATGGTTCTCGACCATGAGGGGATGGGTAATTCCTTCCTAGGGGGGAATTTCAGAGTTTCCGGGGGGGCGGCGATTGTAACCACAGATTGGCAGGCTCAAACTGGCTCTAAGACCACACAAAACGCAGTGTGCATCGGTCTGCACTACTGAGAGGTCTCTCTGGGATTTCACTCCGCTAACTTGTGTGTTTATCCTGGTATTTTGTTGCATATTATTTGAAATGTACCTTTTCAGGCAGACAATTTTAGAAATGGGTGGGTGGTGGGGGAAGAATGACATTCTCACGAAAGGGTGCATAGGCCGAAAAAGCTTGAGACTCATTGATCTATATAATACTACTGTTCTTATTTCCTTATTCATGTACTAAGGCTGCCAATCTATCCCAGTATTTCATAGTCACCCTCTTTCATTGACTCCCAGTTTCCTTTTTGTTTCACGATAGAAGACATGTCACTAACTTTGACCGATTTTAAATATAATTTAAATCAATGGTCGTATACTATACTAGATTCACATCAACCGTGCATTTGAAATCTAGGACTGTCCCTTACGACGCCCCTGATTGGCTGTTAATAAGCCAATCGCAGGGCTGGAAACTTTCAGTCTCCCTCGAGAGTTCACATTGGTAGGATCTATGTTCCTCCTCTCCTGAAGTATACGTCTTTCAGGAGAGGTGGAACATACATCCTGCCAATGTGAACTCTCGAGAGAGACTGAGAGTTTCCAGCCCTGTGATTGGCTTATTAACAGCCAATCAGGAGCGTCGTAAGTGACTGGCCTAGACATCGAATGCATGGTTGATGTGAATTTAATAAAAGTATGATCGTTCGCAATCTGCTTTCACAATTCAGTGTTTTGTCTAGTGAATGAAATAAAAGAAAAAATAACATTCCTTCTTGATCACTTGTATTTCTAGTTCCTGTTTCTTCATTCTTTCTACAGGTTTTCCTCTGCTGACAATGCATTCACGTGCTCGTTCAGGTCATATTTTTTTTTATATGCAGCTTTACTTGCACTTTGACCTTAGAGCTCCGGATTTTGTCCTTGCTTATTTTGAATTCTAGGTCATGTAACAACGTATAATATCCTGTCTACGGCCGACATGGCAGCTTTTTCTGGCTATATACAAATTGTAAATTACTGCATTCCACATCATTTGTGGTGAACATTTAATTCAAGTGTTTTCTTATCTTCCTCCTTGATTGGATTACTACAATTTTCTTAAAATCATTTTCATTCATTACTAAGGCTTTTTATTTGGAGATTTGTGCTTTTTAATCAAATTCCATGATAATGTCCTTTTCATTGGGGACATCCTTTTTTCATCATGACCTTGTTTTTCTTTTCCATCAACAGTCATTTTAATTTTGTTTTCATTGTAGAAGACTGTCGTATTTCTCTACCTCAGAATACCGTATCACAAGACAGCCTTTTGCCTGCGACATGAAGTCAAACGGAATTTCTGGGATAGCTAACATCACTTTTCTTTTGCTCGGTCGCTTTGGCTGCAGGTATAGAACGGATTTCACGATGAAATTGCTCTTCCAGTTTACCTTGACTGCATAATGAACTGCCTTTCAGTTTAGGCCTAGACTTAATAATAGCTTCTTCACAGATGTTGTTGCTTCTTTCATACTATTAATATCAAATAAGCTTTCGTCTCATTGATCTCACCCGTTACATTCGAGAGACACAGCGCAGCCAATCAGAATTTTTAACATCTGTTGACCTTTTGACCTCACACAAAGTGCATCCAAAAACGCGTTTTTCCCTTCGCCGTTGTTTACCTCTCTATTATGCACAGTTTTCGGCATGGTGTCACAGTGAGCGTTGTACCAAAGGTTGCATGAATTACATTAGACCCGGTGATTATTTTCTATCTACTTATAAAATCAAGATTCCTCTGTAAAAGCGTGAATGGATTCATTTCCCATCTCTTCAGAATCGTTAGATATTTATTGATATTGCGAAAGTGCTTCATATTCACAGTATGCCGTTTTCACCATCACTACATAACGCACTTTTTTAAGATTATGATTGTAAATTGGTACCAAATGATGGGGAGTGAGGAAAAAACACTGAATTGGAGCACAGCTTGTAAGGTTGTTCTATAAAAACAAATGAGATCTAGTAGAAACAATATGAAACCAATCCCATTCCAGATTCGTGTCATTATCGTTGTTTATTTTTGTTAGAAATTCTGCCATAAGTATGGTACAGAAATATGAGAAAAGTCCATTGGTAGAATCTTGCTGCACTCCTACTTCTCCATCAGCTTCCTTCGCTGTTCAGCAGTCAGCATGTCTAAGAAATACTCTACATTATGCTTCAGTCCGGTTTTGAGAATGTATGGTATGTGCCTCTCTGAATTCAACACCAGAAAGTCGAAAATTTCCCTTTGGCCCGTTTACAGAATATGTTTTCACGCACGTTCGCTCATGGTAACCAACGCAACTTAAGCTCATAGCTCAGTGAGTTTTCTTACATAACGACAAAGTTGTTTGAAGTATTTGAAAAGGGGAGGACCATTCAACTTACGTTTCTTAGACTGTCTATCTGATAAAAGGTTATAACACTGCTAAGGAAGTTGTGTCTAGTATTCGTAAGTTTACTCCAGAGAATTTCATAAATCATATTCTGACAAAGATGACTTCGGCTATATTTATAGTAGGTATGTTCAAAATAATAAGAATATCAAATAAATGATGATACTGTATGGCTTCGATATTTGTGAGATATCAATTTTATGAATGATATGATGAAGAAGTGAGACGTAATCCTTGAACCGAGAGATCACCAGGAGAAAGAATTTGATGACGTGGACAAAGCATCGTTTGAGGGATTCAGTCCTTAATGTGATTGAAACAACAGCTGTTGAAAATGCCATCCTACAGGGCACTGGGGAACACTCGTTTGCCTCCAAAGTCGTCCTCGTTTATGCCACCCCTGGCGGAAACTTCTTGTGACGCCATATATAGTACCAGCCCCTCGGGGATCAAAGTATTCTATAGACCCATTTCTATCTTTGATATAATTTGTCAACCACAGATTATAGTAATAGGACGTGGGCCCTTCCCCATGCCTCGAACGTAGGTCTTGTATGTGTTCAGATTACAAAGTGCTTAGTTCTTGCACTGTAATAAGTTTACATGCTTTTCCTACCATTAATAATGTGATAGACTTGGAAGGTGTGTCAAACCTTGTTTTTTAAGAATCACCGTCTGGTTAACTTTTCAAGTTAGGCCAAAAAAAAGTTGCAGCATGAAGTGATTATATCTCTGGCATGAGTAATGTCCCAGTAATCTAGAAATGAAATCAATAACTAAGACTCTTTCAAGAATGGGTAATACAACAGAAATCTTGGTGAAGTTAACTGCTATTCAGCAAGGTGGGAATATGTCAATGCTTTGCTGGGTAGATTTGAGAGATTGAGAGTTGCACATCTAACTGTTGAACTTTGTGAAAAGTGAAATGACCCTCAATCACGTAGTTTAACTTGGTCATAGTCTGCAACGATATTGTACCCCTATAGATAACAAGGTTCGGTGTATCACTGACTAGCGACTCCAGGTTTGTAAGGAAGTTTGACACTTTCACCATGATAGGTTGAGATGAATCCACAAAAGATCCTGTCTAACAAAACCTCTTAAACACCGAGAACCGAGTGAATTATGAAGTGATGATGGATACAAGTGAAAACTAGATAATGTACCTTTTAATAAATTAATTGATATGTACATATATAAACCCGCTTATATATGTACATATATGATATATGTACATATGTAGCATTTATAGATATATATATATATATATATATATATATATATATATATATATATATATATATATATATATATATATATATATATAATGAGCCTGCGGGGGTCAGAATGCAAAGCTGGAATAAATTTATATATATATATATATATATATATATATATATATATATACGTTTATATATATTTACGCATATATATATATATATATATATATATATATATATATATATATATATATAATTTGATCCTGCGGGTCACAATGTAAAACCGGGAATTTAGGTCGTGACTAGTGTCAATTCCCACTCAGCAAGCAAAGATTTATTGTACATCTGAGGTACATCTCCAGATAAAAATTACAAAAACAATTCTTATTAGTAATGAGAGTCTAGGGTAAAAACAAAATGTGCATGAAACGCGCAATACATCTATTGAACGCTGACCAAGAAGCAATGGGCACCTTCTGCATGTGCTATTAAGATAACGCTTGGTATGGGGTACTGGAACAGATGGTTAGTGGTCCTCATTGATGACAATGCGAATGACGTTTAAGGAGGTTGCTGAGGAAGTCAGTAACACTGAAGTGGTGCAAGTTTTAGAGTAAACAGAGCGTGAAAGGCTGTGGTCCCTCACCTGCTACTTTGATGCAAAGATGTTGGATCTAAATCTTCTGTTTAAATCATCTGGAAACGATTTCTTCGCAAATTTCCAAATTAAGTAGGATACTCCGTTAAGCAGTTTTCTTCATTGCATAAAGAGCCTAATGTCGTTTAACTTTATCAAAAATGACGTAACAAATAAAAATATAAAGTTTGAGGCAATGAAACAAAGGAACATCTAGAGAAAGGGTAAGTAACTAAGATGAAGAAAGATACAACAATCAGAGATGGGGAAAAACGAAAATAGTCTCGGATTACGCAAGGAAAAATTAATCTAGCACCCAATCCTTCCATTTGTCTTCCGCCCGAAATAAATAATGACATCATTAGGAAGAATAACTGCACACAGTAAATCGGATTATGGAAAGAAAGAGGTCATTGCAGATATAGAGTAACTGAGAGGGAGATGAAAAACATCAGGAGTACAGTTAAGGTGAGTCAATAATGAACACAGTCTATACCCAAAATAATTCTTGTCAAGCAGATTCTAAACAGCTGAATAGAAAAGTTGTACTCACTTCTATTAGTAAATATGAGAAAATAAGTTCAGAGAAAATGAATTACAGAGGGACAAAAAAAATGCAATGGTAAAAGAAACAGAAATAGCTAATGAGAGTCGCCGATGAAGAGGTCAGTCGAAGCCTTTGCATTCTAAACTTGAGCCATCACAAAGATATATCTTTGAAGTACTACTAATACTGTCACTACTAGAAGGTGCAAGTCTGTCGAAGATTCTGGATATAAAATGTTGAAGAACAAGACCTTCAACAACAAAGGAAGCTGGGTGGAGGAGGAGGAGGAGGAGGAGGAGGAGGAGGAGGAGGAGGAGGAGGAGGAGGAGGAGAGGTAAGATATTAAAGATCAGACGAGGAGACTTTGAAGGAGTTTGTTAGGGGAGCAGAGGAGGTTATTAAAAGTAGAAGGGTAAACAGTATAGTAGAGATGGATGCAACAAGAGAAAAAAACAGAGAAACTTTTTGAGAGGATATAAGAGAACGCTGTCTGAAGAGAAAAGTAAAAGATTATCCTTAGGATTATGAAAAAAAGGAGATGGGGGATTAAAGAAAAAAACCGAATTCAACAGAAAGACGATATGAAAAGTATTGGAAATAATAGCAAAAAAAAAATAAATAAATAAATAAAAATGCGAACGGAGTTGAAGGGTCTGGTAGAAAAATAGCAGCCAACAAAAAGAAGAAAACAAAGGTACTAAGGCTGAAAGGCGCAAGAAACTTTACAAAAAAATAAATGCAAGGAAAAACGTTCCCGTACGTAAAGAAGTAATACGTTTCCACAACAACAAAATTATGCGAAAGAAAGGTGAAGTGTTATTAGTTATTATATATAGATATATATATATATGTATATATAGAGATATATAATATATATATAATATATAATTCACATGAGGAAATAATGGATCTAAGCTGAAAAAAATGAATCCAGAGTATAAGCGTTGTTCAGCATGAATGGATGGAACCATGAGACGACAACGTAACGATATGTTCGTGAATTTGTATACAAAACGTGATTCGTTACAAGAGCCAGAAGAGGAAATGCAATGAACAAATGAAGAGCGAAATTTGCCTAGAACTGGAGGTAGAGAGACCAAAAGATACATGAAGATAATATGGAGAGCGTTACTGAAACAAAACAAGTAAAAAATGCGCCGAAACTTTCAGGCACTGCCCGGTGGTGGACCGTGTTGTTGGCTCCTATAGCGGCGCCAGACGCGCGATCATGGTTAAATTTAACGTTAAATCAAATTTTAAAAAAACGAGGCTAGAGGACTGTAATTAGATATGTTTGATGATTGCGGGGTGGATGATCAACATACCAATTTGCAGCCCTCTAGCCTCAGTAGTTTTAAGATCTGAGGACGGACAGAAAAAGTGCGGACGACCAGACAAATAGCCATTTCAACAGTTTCCTTTTACAGAAAACTAAAGGTAGCCGTCTCAATAGTTTAATTTTACAGAAAACTGAAAAGTCAGCGACCAGTTCAAGAGGTCGTAGAGTCAAACCTTAAAAGTCGTCAAAACTGATCGATAGTGAGTAAAGAAGATCCTCCTCTTTACTCTCCAATACCGTTCCTCTCAACTTGAACCACCAACACCCCGCCCCACATCCTCTCCCCTTTACAATATGTCGTACATTCCGTCAGGAGACGAGAGATTCCTACCTGTAGTCCTGTACATGAACAAAGGCCGAGTGGAACAGCTTGCAGACGAGGAAAATGGGTATTTGATTTGCTGGCGATTGGTTGCTTTTGGTTGAGAACAGTGGTTCCCAACCTTTTCTAGCCCATGCACCCTTTCGCCATACGTCACCGACCCGGCCCGGCCCCCCCAACCTCCTTTCCAAAATCGTTTGCCTCAAAAGGTGCATTCCAATGGGCAGCGAAATACTAACAAAAATACACAAGTTAGCGGAGAGAAAGCCCAGAGTGACCTGTCAGTAGTGTGGACCGATGCACGCTGAGTTTTGTGTGGTTCCTAAGGCCAGTTTGAGCCTGTCAATCTGTTTTCACGATCGCCGCCTCCCCCCACCCCGGGAAACTTTGAAATTCCCTCCTAGGGGGGAATTTCCCCGGGGTTGATAACCACTGAACGTTGAAATAAGTCGACCTAGTACGAGCATTGGTCCTCGATAAGGAGGGAATGGGGGAATGGAGTAGAGAGTTTGTTGTAGACCTCCAGACCTTCCAAACAACAGAGGCGATTAGCAGACGTTATTGCTATTATTTGTTATAAGTTCATCTATTGCTCAGTTGCATAAGTTCTGTATTCACATACAACAAAACTCCACGTGCATTCTGTTTCCCATATTTATTTTATTATCTTTTTTATATATTTATTCATTTATTTTTGTTATGTAACCATATTTGAAAGTATTCCTCCAAAGCAAAATCCAAATCAGATCCATCTAAACCAAGTGACTTGGAAATAAGACGGAAATCGTTAATTCGAGAGAATAACAAAAAGAGGGAAAACACAGTCGGGAGAGGAGTGAAGAAGAGATGGATTTTAAAGAGGAATTACTGAAAAAACAACGAGGCATATTTATGAAGCAAGAACCATCCATCGGGAAGACATGCTGCCATTATGAAATAAAAAGGAAATACAGAGCAGAAACTGATGTTAGTGGGGAAAACAAAAATTCTCTCAACGAAAACACCGAATGTGATACAAATTAGTCAGTTACAAGAGACTGATAAGGTCGGCGTTTTAACAATACTTGGGAATGGGAAAAGTGAGTTTAACATTATAAGTCAGTGCGTCGAATACATGGGAAATCTAGGGTTAGGACACTGCGAAATTAGAAAATGAGGATCATTTGTGATACGAAATGACTATTCATAGTCGAGCTATTTTAGGTTATATATAGTAGGGAGGACGAAACGTGGAGTAACTGAAATGAAGAGATCCGAAAGAGGAACTCTCGTGTTTGGACGTTGGAGATATCATAACGAGGAGATATTTAAAGAAACACTGAATATGCTCATTTCAGTTATGCTGTTGCAGGACAATGTGTTACATAAGGGCCTTTAAATACACTCAGAATATTGATTAAAAAGCTACAATAATGTATATGAGCGACTGTATTTTTCAAAATACAAAAAGGGAGCTTTCGACCGTTTGCACAACTGTCCTCTTGAGTTAACTGACTAAAAATACATGTGTTTCTTAAGAAGACAATTGACGCTTTTTTTTATTAACAGTCCAGGAAGCCATCGAACAATCTTTCGACACAGAATAAGAAATAGCGGTCACGTAATGGTTGTTTCCCGTATCTATGAGCTAGACGTTGCGGTCTTAATAGCTGTCTCTCCATCGTGCGATGCTCCTTACTATACTATACTTTAAATAGTTACCCAATGTCTAAATTTTAGGTAAATAAAAGGATATCTGGGTGTACATTTGCAACTGAAAAGTGTTTTAATAATTTACTGTATGCGAATTACTCCGTTAATATTCGAAACAGGATCTTATATAAAGCCCGGGAGGCAGAGTTGCCATGCGCAAACACCACAGGCGGATGGACAGATGGGAAAAAACAGAGTATAGTAGTTAAGTGATTCGTAGGTGGAGGACGCCTGTCACCATCGGTGTATCCTGTTGTTTCTGCATCAACTGCTACTTCGACAACAAGTGGGGGGAGGGATGAGGGAGACAAAGTGTCACAGTATAGCGGTACACCATAGACACTCTTCAGTATATTTAAAGGACTTTGGTGTTCCAGTGAATAAGTATAGAAAAACCCAAGACCATTGTACTATATCATTGCACGACGTCACCGGTAGGCTTAGCGAACAACGAATTCATATGAACCTAAAAGAAAAAAAATGATCCATAGGCCTAATGCCAAGTACTTCATATACCCCCAGCTGCACAAAGAGCCAGGCCTCGAGTGAGGCATACGGATTATTAATTTCAACTCTTCACTTGTAGACCGCGACGAGGGTAAGTAAATACCTGCCGGTTTTTGTACCTCTACTAACCTTTAGATACACACACACTCGTATGTATATATATAGATATAGTATATATATATATATATTATATATATATATATAGTATATATATATATATATATATAGAGTATATAGATAGAATATCTATATATAGAGATATATATACAGAGATACATATATATAGATATATATATCTATATACTAAAGATATATATATATATTATATATATATATATAGATATAGTATAGATATATATATATATATGTGTGTGTGTGTGTGTGTGTGTGTCACCATACACTTCTTTCCCCTTTTGAAGAGGTGGCGCAATTAAGGTGATGAAGCCTACTAAAGAGAAGAGGAAGTTGATATTTCTCCTTAAGTTTCGACGGAGAAGTGTCCTGAAGTTGGGAAAATTACAGTTCCTAGGTACACCAGGAATGTTTGCCACCGAGTCAGAAATCGATGTATCATGTTAGAGACGATGCTATTTTATGCACCTACTGGGAATGAGGTTGAAGTGAGGTATAACTCAATAAATAAAGATGTTCCCCTGATTGTGCGCTATGCTTTTTTCATTTAAGTAACGGAGAGTGTCTCTCTCATTTGCTGAACTGATTCAAATTAATTTATTCAAATTTCAGTGCAATATCATAGGAAGTTGATTTTGTGATTCTCAAATAAGGAGGATGAGCATCGTGGGACAGTGAATATTTCAATGCAATTGGATGATTGGATAGCTTCCATTCTCATTCCTCCGTTTTGGGTTTCATATCTCTTGACATTTTAGTCGAAAGAGTTAATAAGTCAGTTTTTGTGCGTTTGCTGGAAAGGTGTCAATCTCAGTTTGGCAGCGATCTCCACATTATTTCTAATGTTATTTTATTTTGTAAATGCTTTAACATTTTTTTCTAAATTGTAATCATCTTCTTTAAGCTGGTCGTTGCCTAAGTTTTTCAAAGATATAAAACTACAGGCTATTGGTTAACGCCCATTTATCCTTATATTTATTAACCACGTATAATAAGAAGGTAACAACACTTAACCACTAGAGAACAAATGAGTATAGAAACTGAATGAAATAATGAATATATTTGATCCATCATGATTATGATCCAAAGCAGCAGAACCTGAAGAAAAAATGTTTGCAACGATAAATGATTATAAAAGGCGATATGACATTGCATCTTATGGCTTTGACAGATGGTTTTTCAGTGAATTCAAAAATGATCGGACTATAAGGCCTAGTGATATTGAAACCTTTACATCCTGAACCTGAGTAAAAATCTTTCTCTAGATGTTGGAAATGAGCAGTTGGCTCTTCTCTTTTATTCCTGCAGCTCCTTTTTCAGTTTTCTGTAAAAGAAAACTATTGAGGTGGCTTTGTCTGTCCGTCCGCACTTTTTTCTGTTCGCCCCCAAATCTTAAAAACTACTGAGGGTAAAGGACTACAAATTGGTATGTTGATCATCCAACTTCCAATCATCAAGCATACCTAATTACAGCCCTCTAACCTCAATAAGTTTTTTTTTATATTTTATTTAAGACAACGTTGTACGCAAGGCCACCACCGGGCCTTTGCTGAGGGTTTCATGGGTCGCGGCTCATACAGCATTACGCCGAGACCACGGAAAGATGGAACTATTTTCGGTGACTTTGAGTATATGCCGTAAAAAAAAATTCGATAAGGAATTTCGGGACAGTTTTTACACCCTTATTCTATATACCTTGGTTTTTACTTGTTCTTTGACTCTCCTTTCGTGTTCCCAGATGGATGTTCCACCTCACAACACAAAACCAGAGCTACAACACAAACGCTCACAACTCCCCGTTTTCTGAACATTTATTGATGCTTTTCCAGTGGGAGATACTGAAATCAGAAATAGGAAATGGATGAAGAAATTCCTCTCTCAAGGCAAAAGGGACGCAGTTAAGGGCTTGTAGAACCCTTCGCTGGAGGAAAGCGCTGATAAACCTCTTCTTATGTGGCCACTAGGTCATCACGATTCTCACTTCTGGGAGATGAGGAAAAAAGAAAATATCAGTATTTTTCTGCTGCGGTTTAAATTTGAAGAAATGAATTACAGCTGATTTGTTCAAGGAAAGCGAAGGTGAATATGAAAGTGCAGTTTGTGTAGGAATCGACAAGGCAAAGAAAATGTTTCAAGACTGTGCGTGTAACATTAAATTCTAATTGTGACTACAATGGCTAGGAGTAGAAAAGAATGAGAGGGAATGAGAAAGTTTTGTGAAGAGTCCTGCAAAGCGGTTACATTCAAGGTAGGTAACAAACAAAACTATAACCTTGTTGGTATTTATGGAGATCCTAGAGTAAATTTCTTTTAGGGGGGATAGTGCCGTCAGTGCACCTAACGCGATGCGCTGTAGGCATCATAAAGGTTCTTTGCAGCGTCCCTTCGGTCCCTACCTGCAGCCTTTTTCATTTCTTTTACTGTACCTCCGTTCGTATTCTCTTTCCTCCATCAGACTTTTCACCCTCTACAAACACTTGTTTTATAGTGCAGTTGCGAGCGTTTCCTCCCGTTACACCTTTCAAACCTTTCTACTCTCAATTTCCGTTTCAGCGGTGAATGACCTCATAGGTCCCAGCGCTTGGCCTTTCGCCTAAATCCTATATTCCATTCCATTCCTAGAGCAGATTAACATGGAGAGATTCTTGGGAGGAGAGTGTCTGGAAAGAGTCTTCATTGTTTCAAATACAGTGTTTCCAAATAAGAATATTTGTTTATACACATGAAGGAGAAAATCATAATGTAAACAGATTGCTAGATGGTATGTTTGTAGAGGAGATGGAAGAGGAAGTTAATGGACAGATTGGTGAGAACTTGACTTGCTGTAGACATTATTTGACCATTATTTGGTTGAGTCAGAGCTCGAGATTGATATGAGGCGTGACTGTAAATGAAAAGAAGTGGAAAAATGATTTAAGATGGAGATAGACGTCAGATTAACCAATGTTAAATAATCATAAATGAAAGGAGTTGTGAGGGGTATGTAAAATCCTTTGGTGGGGTCATGGAAACAGACAAGAGTGGGTAGGGGTTGTCAGGGAAAGGGAATAAACTTAGAAAGTGTGGGATGAGGAAGTGAGAGGTTTATTAAAAATATGATTATTATTTGAATGAAATTAACTAAAAGAATTGAGAGCCATATGCAGATATCCAACTGGATGGATAATGGTACCTACAAGAGAAAAATATGGATAATTAAAATCAGAATGTAGATGAGCAAGAATTTTGGGACAGGAAGTTTTTTCTACGAGGAAGTAAAAGTTCAGAGAGGAAAAATGTGCTATATAAAATGAGTCAGAAATGTACTGAGGAATATTTTATGTTTGCTACGATGCACTACTACTTAGAGATACTGAAGAAAACCTACAGAGAGTTGAGTGAAAATATGAGTGTTAACAAGAGTAGAAATTTGACAGTATTTGTAAGAGCACGATTAACGTTGTGAGATTAAATGGAAAAAGAAGAGATGGCGCAACGAGTGATAATATAGAAGGCGGAAGTCACTTATTAACATAGATACTGGAAGCAAGTATAAAGAATGATGATAGTATGAGGGATGAGGTGTTTCATAGAATAGGTGCGCGAAAGATTGGAAGCCTTTGGAAGCCAAGGTGTGAGGGAATGGATGAAGGCATTATTTGGCCGATTCTACTTCATGGAAGGTAAGTGTTGTTGGTGAATGGGAATCAAAGGAAAATGTTTAAAGCTACTCAGATGGCCTGTTTATGTTATACAAGTAGTTTAAGAATTACTGAAAGGGTTTGAAATGTGGAATATGTAGAGGTGCAGGTGAAAGGATGGATAAAAGTGTCTTGAGATGCTTTGATCAAGTGAAAAGAACGGATGACGATAAGTTGACGCAAAGAGTGTACAATTCGAAAGTGTTAGAAGGGCGAATGAGAGGAATGAGTAGAAAGTTGTGGATGTTTGGGTTGACAGAGGTACTAGAAAAGAAAGGCCGTGATATAAGTGAATTGCGGGTATGTGCCAGTTAGAGGTGAATGGCCCATTTCGTGCCAAGGGAGTATAATATGTATTGCCGATGAGCACTCTGTACAGACAGCGACATTCAAGATTCGGAAAAGTCAAATCTTGAATGTAGCAGTAACCACTGGGTTGCTTTTTCTTCTGAGGCGTACCCTGGTAGGGGGATTGGACTCAATGAGGAAGATTAGATAGACCGGAAAGAGAGGGAGATATGCTTGCTTTCGTCGGTGATGTGCGAATTAATCTACGCGAAAGGCTCTCGTTTCTAGGAATGAGTAAGAGGGTTCTTGCATAAGGTATTAGATATGAAAGTGTTTCGACACACGTCCGTTTGATATAATCTTTCCCCCTTTTTCCACTGCAAAAGACGGAATCCTTCTAATTGCATTTACTCTTCTGAGCAAACATTTACAGTTTATTTCACTGATTTCAGAGATTTTCCACGAAAAGAAAAAAGGAGTAAAGGGGGATTTATCTGGGTACCTTTCAGATGAGAAACCTGGAGAATACAGATGAAAAAGATGCCAAGAAAAATTAAACATCTGTCTCGAAAACATCTAAATTCCATCTATCCATCATTTTCTCAAATTCAGAATTTTCATTCTCAGGCGGTAGACTGAGGAACTGTAGTGACGTCATCAGCTCGTTTTCTCCCTTTGTCCGGACGTTTCATGTTTGGGGGAAGGGGTTGGGGGGAATGGCGGGGTGTGGTTACATTTCCTTTTCAGTTATCCGGAGGCAGTATATATAAACAAACTTTCATTTGAGGTGTTTTCATCTCATAGGTGAACGTATTTATTTGTTGAAGGTCGGTCGTTTACAAGGTAGTTGTTAGACTTCAGTTCTCATTCTTTCTGTATGAAAAACAAGGTAAGTGAAATCGTCGACGAAGCACAAAAATCTTGTTTATTCAAGTGGGACATTTCCGTCATGACCTAGAATTTCAAAGTGGTCTACAACTTAAATTTTGCCCAGGTGTCCAGGTGAACTTAATCACTGTCCCTCATGCAGTAAGTGTAAATTGTTTTGGCATTGTATTTATGGATTGCCTGCTTCCTGTTTCCTGTGCAAGTAGCCTAGTGACTGGCATTGACATCGCCTGATTTTAACCTAATTCCTTTGCCAAGATCATTTATTAAACCAACAAGCTTGTTGGTGCGTGCTACTTGTACTGGAACCCTGGTTGCCGTCTCCCCTGCCCTCCCCATCCCCTACCTGGCTGCCCTTCCTTGGGGCGGACAAACAAGTTTGTAAGAGGAGGGTGGATGTCTCCCATGCCATCTCGTTCCCCTACCTACCACGCCTCCACTTTGGGTGGACAAACAAGTTTACAAGAGGAGGGTGGATGCCTCCCTTACCCTCCCGTTCCCCTACCTACCTCGTCCCAACCGGGGCGGACAAACCGGTTTGAGTGGGGTGGGTGGCTGTGTCATGTCTCCCCTCCTGTCACTCGGGAGAGGACAAACAAGATTCACTTGGATTGTATTATTATAGGTAGATAACATTCGACTAAGTCATCAAATTGCTTGTAGGAATACACGGGACTGCATTTTGGAACGCTACTTTTCGTTCGTTTAAGAAGCAAAAAATTTTTATTTTTTCCATCTCTTACGATAGAATCTAGAGAGAAGAAGAATGGGAAATAACTTTGAAATTTTGGTGTGAAGAATTTGCCAGGAAATATAATATACTGAATAGTTAAAAATAACAGAATTACAATATGAAAAAAAAAAAAGATTCGGAAAGAGGAAACTAAAATGATATGACAGGAATGGCCGGCCACCTTCCAACAATTTCCAAGAAATATCTTTTGGGTGGGAAGGCAGAGATACTTGGCCACAAGCAACATTTTGACCAAGCGTCCCAATGATATTGCCCGAAAATCCAAAGTTAATTGTCCATTCAACAGAGATGAAGCAAATTAAAATTCAAAGTCATAATGAAGTTATTCTATTATTTTTTCTGTTTTTGACAAAAGAAGAATTGTGATGCTCAATATCTTCTACCTTTCAATTATGCTTTGGATCATCTAGGTTGCCATTTGTGGCTGTGATCCCCTTACGAGCAGCATTGAATCTAGGTCAAATAAAAAAAAAAAAAGTCACAGGTAAAAAAATTTACAGAAAAATGTCACATTAATCTTTCGTAGATAGTGACCTCTAAGGGTTTTAATCCGGTATGTATCCATGTATCCACCTTTGTAAAGGAGTCTTTAGTACAGGCCCGTCGGGAATGCACATAAAAAATAAACAAAAGGCTGTAAATATCATAAAGATAATGAATGACCCCAAGAAATATTAGTCCTAGAAAACGACCCCCAAAAACCAGTGGGGGGGGTCACTATCATAGAAATATCCAAAATATTTTCCGTTTTATTACTTTATTTGCTTCAATTGCCACCATGAATTAATGTGAGTTTATTTCATGTGAATTTTTTTCCTAGGGAAAATTGTGACTTTTTTTTCCTGACTTTCCCTGTGACTTTATTCATGGCCACCGCAGGCAGCATTAACTTGCTTAACGGTATTTGGTGATCAGAGAACTAATGTACTTGAACTCTGCCTTTATTTATGTATTTATTTATCTATTCATTTATTTATTTATTTACTTTTTATTTACTCATTTATTTACTAGACTCTTAGTTATTTACATTCATTTTCCTTCATTTGTTGCTTTGTGTTATGGAGTAAAAATAATCAAAAACTACTTGTAGAAATAAATAGATTCAATAGTTATAAGTAGTTTTTTTATTTTTATAACTATCGAATTTAACCTATTT
The DNA here is from genome assembly GCF_015104395.2 of Macrobrachium nipponense. Lineage (NCBI taxonomy): Eukaryota > Metazoa > Arthropoda > Malacostraca > Decapoda > Palaemonidae > Macrobrachium > Macrobrachium nipponense. The sequence goes on from NC_061089.1 coordinate 12,020,569, forward strand.
ATTTCTGCTTCTTAATCGTTTTCATATCCTGCGGTTAGAATCTGTTCTGTGGAAGCTTGCCATGCAAAGTCCATGGCTTTAAGGCTTTTTTCCATAAGACAGTAAGATATTATGAAAGATAGTAAAAAATTACCAGTGGAAATAATGCTTCGAAAAATTTCACATTCAGTAATGAGTCCTTAACGGATGGCATTTTCTTTAACTGAAAACTGTCATTTTAGCCAGTGAACTCTTTGTCAGCTGCAAATTTAAGCAAAATTCTCTTTGGTCAGACGACCTCTGGGGCCCACGTAACTCATCTTTTAATAATGGTAGTCTAGTTTTTGTTTCACCTTCTGAATGAAAATCTTGATCACCTTATTTCTCTCGGAATTAAGAGCATATTCAAAATCCTAATTTCATTTAACTTATTTCATTTTATTTGCGGAACCATTTCGAAAAAGTTCCTTAAGAACAAAAGAAACAACGAAATTAGAAAGAAAAGTTAGCACAGATTAAAATTACTCCAAGGAAATATTAATGGAGAACTTTCATTCAAGGAAAAAAAGGTACTTGCCATTACTCCTTTAACCTACTCAAGTAAAAGATGATTATAAAGATTTTACAAAAATCTCCAATTTCTGTTCTTCAGAATAACTTGCAACTTGATACATCATCATCAATAAACAGGCTCCAATTTCACTATTACGATTATAAGGTCCAAAAAATAAGTTTTCCAAGTGTTCTAAGTCAGTATTTTATATTCACTTTCAACTGAACTGAAAAATTCATTTGGGTCTTATTTAGAAGCGCGCACGAATACTCAAGATTTTTCCTCTGTGGGATATTTTCCTTCGCTCTTCCATTCCGGCTCCTCGAGGAATGAAATGACTTGAATCTTCTTCAAGTAATAAACTTCAAGCCTTAATTGTGGTGTCACTCGCGCGATGGAGATTTTCCTTAAACTCTTCTTTCCGCTGAAAGGATTCTTGATTCCGGCAGCAGCAGGTATAAATGAAATTGTCCTAATTATTGCTTTAGTTATACAAATTTGAATTCTTCCCTCCAGAACGTACAAGAGACTATGTAGTACGCAATTCCAGGGTAACCAGACAAATGGAATGGTAAAAGATTTTCTTCCTCGACTTTCCCTGCCAGCTATCCAGCTTTTCACTTATTCGTTTCAAGACGGCATTTCTATTACTGCAACGAGATCATAGAAAAGATACCTTCTCGTAAATAAAGGTTTTACTGCTAATGATATATACTTCAAATCATATTTATAGTTTGTCTCTCAAGTGATCAAAAACATAACGAGCATCGAAGTCGTGCCTGAGTAGCATTCTGGTATGATTCACGTAGCAGCAACCTCTTGATGAAGGCCGTGAATTAAGGCAGAGACACATCAGCAGTATCCTTAGGAGAGCAATAAATAACAGCAAAGCAATAGTAATACCAAAAATGTAAATGGAGTACTAAGTACTACATACGAGCTGATGTTCACTAACCAAGCTATCGACAACTTTTCGTCCAGTTTTATGTGATTTGTATCGCCCATTACCTTTTCATCTAGAGATGACTGTTAGACCAACATCTTCAGTTATATGATTTGCAAATTAGAAAGGTATCTGTCGTTTAGACGCACTAACCTCCGTGGTTCAGGTGATCATGAATGATCTAGGAATAAGTGTAGGATTCTGCACCCGGCAAAGTCATAGTCTTATATTAGTATCACCATAGATACGGATATCTTTATCCGGGTCATTCTCAAACTGTTACAGAAGGCTGCAGAACTGAGCACAAGAATACAGATTTAAACACAAGAAGCTAAAAGCAAGAGAATATGTGCAAAGGAACAAACATAAAAGAAACAGGTCAGTCAAGAAAACATTTGTAAAGCACCTCAGTGGCATGTTCGGTTTGGTCTTGGCCTGCCACCTAGGTGGCCGCGAGTTCGATTCTCGGGAATTCCACTGAGGGATCAGAGATGTGTATTTCTGGTGAGAGAAGTTCACTCTCGACGTGGTTCGGAAGTCATGTAAAGCCGTTGGTCCCGTTGCTGAATAACCACTGGTTCCATGAAACGTAAAAACACCATACAAACCAACATTTGTAAGCATTTGCAAGTAACGTGAGATTATTAAACTAGACTCCACATATTCACAATACATTTGCAACGAGAAATTTGATTCACAGCTAAGAAACATATGCAACTGATAATTGTTTTCTGTCTTTAAGAAAATTCCCATCGGAAAGTTCTTTTCAGCAACTCGTAGCTTATTCATTTCAGGCAGGTGCTTCAAAAACAGAATTCTGAATTCTCTGTCTAAACCCTCGTTGCAGACATCCATCTTTCATGTAAATAATGGTTAGCATACATACACAACGTTTCTTGTGAGATCCTAAAAGGAAACTATTGAGATGGCTATTTATCTGTCCGTCCGCACTTTTTCTGTCCGCCCTCAGATCTTAAAAACTACTGAGGCTAGAGGGATGCACATTGGTTCGTTGATCATCGGCCTTCTAATCATCCAACATACCATATTGCAGCCCTCTAGCCTCAGTAGTTTTTATTTTATTCAAGGTTAAAGTTAGCAATGATCGCGCGTCTGCAACAACACAGGCAACCAACGGGCCGTGATTGAAAGTTTCATGGGCCTTGGACGAGCGTTTCATACAATATTATACGCTATACAGAAAACTCGTTTGCGTTGAAGAAACTTAGGCTCATTTTTTACTTGTTAATTTTGGCGTTAACTTATTTCTTAAACATTTTTTCAAGAAACTGGAAGAGATGTTACCAGAATATTATTGTCGGCAATAGAGAGAACAACGCCATGCACAATCAGGTTAGGATAGTGCCCAGTTACCCTTTTTTTAATTTTATTTTATCTATTTATCTATCTATTAATTTCTGTTTGTTTGTTTGTTTGTTTGTTTTTTTGCTTGCTCCAAAGTAGGATTTGTGTAAGCTGGTTTCCGATAAAAATAAATGAATATTCAAGTTATCATCATTTCTCTCTCTTCCCACTACGATTTTTATTGTAAATATTAAAAAGAATAAATTTAAAAAAAAAATTATAAATAAAAACGTTTTTCTGCGTTCTGCTTTTCCGGAATTCATGAAAGTGTTGTCAATAGTCGTCTGAAATTAGACTCGCAGTTTCTTTTCCAATCAATTCTCAGTGGGATGTAAAGAGATCGACGAAAAAGCTGCTTTTGAATTGTTCATTGCAACTCTGTTAACTTTTTGTCTAAATTTAATATCAAATATTTTCCGTTGTCCTCAATTATCTAACTTTTCAAACTCCTAACATTTTTCTTTTCCGTAACTCACAATTTATTACTTTTTCAACAATTTTCTATCCGGTGTCAACAATTTCTTTCTCTGGAATATTTGCCTAATATTTCAATTCAAATGGTCATCAAACTTTACCAGAATATTTCTCTATGAATATTCAATTTCAGCCAGATGTCTAACCTTGGTATGAAGAATTCCGCAAACATTATTATATCCCGCTACGAATCCCGGTAAGTACTAAATATTCCGTCTGAAATAAGACAAATATGTGGACGGAACTTTCAGATATAAAACAGGGGAAGTTTTATGAATATTTGAGTTCACAACCACAACTAGAAAAATAAATTCTATAAATTTTTTATTGACATCATTCTGCACAAATTCAAGGATACAGGAAATGAAGCTTTCAAGGTCACGTAACTCGCACGTGGATACATTCCCAGCGTTTGAAGGTACAGTATCTGAAACTAAGAGCAGAATGTAACTGGATTAAACGTCAATTAACAATGCTCAGAGAAAAAGGGAAGGGAAGCAGTTTTTTAAATGCATGACTGTCATGAGAAACAATAGCTCGGAACAACTAGATTACTAGCTTAGCTTCGAAGTAAATATCCTCAAAAAACGGAGACAAGCATGATACAAAAACAAGTAAAAAGTGCGCCAAAGTTTCTTTGGCGCAATCGAGTTTACTGTACAATGCATAATGCTATATGAGCCGCGGCCCATGAAATTTTCATCCACGGCCCGGCAGTGGCCTGTCATATAACGTTGTCAGACGCACGATCATGGTTAAGTTTAACCTTGAATCAAATAAAAACTACTGAGGCTAGTGGATTGATGATTGGAGGGTGGATGATCAAAAAACCAATTTGCAGCCTTCTAGCTTCAGTAGTTTTTGAGATCTTAGGGCGGACAGAATATTCTTAATCTTTTCTATGTCAAAACCTTGAAGATTTCTTCCCCTTCACTGCCCGTGTGATTCTCCAATTATTGTCTTTTCCTCTTAACTGCTAGTTCTATCCACTGGATGCCAGATGCGGAAATTTGGAATTTCCCAGTCAGTTAACATATGAACCTTTCCCATTGAGTTTCCATGGAGAATGGTGCGTAATGTCAGCGTGTCCTAACTTCACCTGCTGAGGCTTATAGAACCCTTCCCTCAGATTTCTGTCCATCCACTGGTCTGAGTAGTACTTGTGTTCATCAGCCATTTTTCGAGTGGTTTCATCAGTGATTACTTGCTTCTCACTCTGTTACTACTCATACTTCTTTTATATATGTAGAGAATTACTGTATATCCTAGAGGGAAGTTCACTCAGACTGAAAAAATCGGGTTGTTTGCCCATAAAAATCAGTGTTCTATTCTTTTCCATCCTGAAGGGCCTAAAACCTGCTCTCCCAGTGAAAATATCTCGCTGTTCAGCTGTCATTATGGACTAACTATTCTCTAAACAATAATTGTGATGCTCCTTGCCATACAACTACGTACTTTTCTAGGACATGGTCTTAATATTCCTTTTATCTTACGAGGCTTGAGGGGCTCTAACTTATATTTAAATATAAACAGGTCATCTGACCTAATAATGGCTCTACATAACTTCTCAAGAAGATTTCAGGTCGATGGCTACCTCTTGTTTTGCCGTCTTTTCGCGTAAAGGTTGACTCCTGCACTTACCTCCTGTTTCAACTTTCCATTTGGTGAACCCATCCTACTAAAAGGTTTTCAGTAAAACCATTCCAACTACTTTTTTATTGGTTTGATATCTACTTGTATTAAAGTAATCTATACTCGCCTCTCACTTGACCTTATGGCCTCTCCTGTCCAGCGGATGTTTTGTCGTTTTTACCGAGAGATTTCAATGAACAGTTTCTCATCATTTTGTTGTCTCTAATTTTAGGTACAGGATGTTTCCTATTTTGAAAAATGATGTGGCTGCATATTTGGCAATAGTGGTTTAGAAAGGTAACATGGAAATGGAGAAAAATCCCTAAAATGATTTATGATCGCGTGGATACGACTGAGACTTCAGGAAATTTCACAAGAGAACACAATACGGGATTGTGCGATTTTATCACATATTTTTGTGTTGCAGGTCATACAACATGGATGGATCTAAGCTGGACGGGTCAAAATATTGTGGAGCAATCCGGAAGAAGGAAAAGGGTAAATAAAAGGTCATTTTCCTTTTTTCCAGAATGCTGTCATACGTCACATTTCAGCCTCTAATATTTTTTCCCATTCCATGCAGTTCTTGTATTGCTTTTTGTTTTACTCACAAGCAACGACTCATATCGCGTAGGCAGTCGATTCGTCCCAAAGACATTTGGTCCAATAGCTGATTTGTCAAATCAGACAATTTATTTTAACTTAGAATACACATACATACACACACACACACAGTGTGTGTGTGTGTGTGTGTGAGTGTATGTGTGTGTGTGTATGTGTATTCTAAGTTAAAATAAATTGTCTGATTTGACACATCAGACATATCCATGGCTAGTTTTAGTCCGCAAAGAAGTGTAAACATACAAGAAATAAGTGACTGTTTGTAAATGTTAACATTCATGATTTGTCACAGTGTATAACGCCTATGTATTTTATAACTATGTACCGTGCAATTTCCCGATATTTATCAGCGATTCTGTCTTGTTAGAACGGTCAGATTCTGCGAAAAGACACTTATGTATTAATATTACCAATAGATTATCTTTTTATTCCATGCCTGAAGAAAGGCACACATTTCCCGTGATAACAATTCTCCCGATAATATTGAAGAATTTATATATCAAATTCCGTGTAAGTTTTGTGATAACTTTTATAGTTGGGAAACTGAAAAAATATAAAAAAAGAGAATAGGGCAGCATAAAGCATTTGAAAGATATGCACGAGTGAACACTGGATTTCTGTACACGTTAGGGAACGCCCTTGGAAAATAGATAATGCACTGAAAAGAAATGTCACTGTGCCTAGTTATATACCAGATAGTTTCTGGCATGACATGAATTATGTCAAGGCATGTGTAACTTTCTTTTACAAATTCAAAAGAAATGTGTAAAATGTTTAAAGTTTAAGGGAGGCCATGTACGTCTATTGAACAAGGATTGTCACATTCGTAAACATAGTACCGGATTCTAGCACTAATGAGTTTTAGACTACTGTGCCTTCCTTAGACACCTGTCAGGTGTGGATGTTTAGTTTGTTTGTTTGTTTTTCTATCTGTACTGTTCCCCTTAGCACATATACTGTGATTTCTACCATTATGTATCAGTCCTTTGTCAATGGGTTAGAAATAAAGTTGAAACCAGTTAGGAACTAGTACACACAATCAATTATTTTTTCCTCTGTGGTGATGTGTTGATGTGCGATACACGAATCGTGTGTCAATGTTATTATTATCATACACACACACAAATATATACTATGTGTATATATATATATATATATATATATATATATATATATATATATATATATATTGATTGATTGCTTGATTGATTGTTTGTTTGTTCTCCTTAACGTGTTCAGAAATCCACTGTTGACTTGTTCATATCGTACAAATGTTTTATGTTGCTCTATTATCTTTTCTAATATTTTCCCAATTTCCCAACTATAAAAGTTATCACAATACTTACACGGAATTTGATATATAAATCCTTCGATATTATCGGGAGAATTCTTTTCAAAGGAAATGTGCGCCTTTCTTCAGGCATTGAAAAACAAAATAATCTGTTGGTAATGTTAATGCATAAGTATCTTTTCTCAGAATCTGGGCGTTCTACCGAGACAGAATCGCTGATAAATATCGGGAAGTTGCACGGCCAGTTATTTATAAAATCCATAAGCGTTGTTATACACTGTGACAAATCATGAATGTTAACATTTACAGGCAATCACTTAATATGACTTGTATGTTTACACTTCTTTGCGGACTAAAAATAGCTATGGATATGTTATCCAGGAGAATGAATCAATCATACTGCATTTAAAAGTATTGTTTGTGAATGTTCTCGAACCTTTTGTAATTGATGTCAAAACATTGTCCGAACATGAGAATTGAAGATGTGTTTAAGCAATATGAAATATCTTTGATTGATTTGGTAATGGTTCACACACACACATACACACACATATATTATATACTGTACATATATATATATATATATATATATATATATATATATATATATATATATATACACACACACACACATCAATATAATATATATATATATATATATATATATATATATATATATATATGTATATATATATATATATACATATATGGGACACGGGTTACTGTCCTGCTACCGAACGTCATAACTGCTTCAAATTTCTTGCACTTGGTTCTTAAGGCTTTGTAGTGACAAACGAATTAAAAAAAAACCAAGAATTCGAGTAGTTAAGAGGTCATGTGGTTATTACAATTACATATGTATCTGGTAAAAAGTGACCAGTAGACTCTACACAACACACCCCCAACACACACACACACAGCACACACACACCTATATATACATATATATATATATATATATATATAGATATTATATAATATATATACTATATATATATCTATATATATATATATATAATATAATATACATAATATATATATATATATATATATATATATATCCTATGACTTCATCTAGTGTCACTGCTCATAATGTGTTCACAATTCATATTTCATCGTCAAAGCTTAACCGGCAACCTGCACTTTCTCTACCTCTCGTCACCAACGTCAGAGTCCACTTTGACTGTGTCTCCGAAACTCCGGTCCCCCTCACACTTTCTTTCATTTATTGTGCGCCGTTGTCAATCAAACTTCAGTGAGTCTTTGGAAAAAAACGATAAATTCTGAATTTTCTCTCCTCGCTTTGTATTTCTCAATACATTGCTTTATTTGGATCTCGGCTTTCATCCGTTTTCTGAAGTTATCCTGACAAACGGAGTCTTTTTCTACTTGTACATATATAAATGAAGTAAGACGTTGCATTATTCAGGACTTCATACTCGTCACTTTATAACATATATACCCCTGTATCCTCGGAATCATTTTTAAGCATTGACATGAAAGCAGTTAAATTTCTTTAGGTTTTTTGAGGTGAAGGGTTATCCCTCCTCGCCTTAGACCAAGCAAGATAACACTGGAGCATTATAAACACTGACCTTGGTTTTTATCGTAAGCCAAACCAAGCTGAGATTACAATAATAATAATGATAATAATTACAGCCGTCGTTATATATATTAATGATAATAATGTAGAGGAAAAATGCCCTTGAAAAGTCAAGTATATAATGTACACTGACGGACAAATCTTTTTCTTTTGTTACAAGGTTTCACTCCGGTAAATGGCATCAAATGGTACTACTCATGCTGTCATAGTGGCCGAGTCTTTTCTGCATCAGACAAGCATTTTTCCTAACTTTGGGAATAGTCAATTTACTTTTAACCAAGTAATTACGTAATACTATCAATTCTATGAAGAGACTATCAAGTAGAACTTTATACCTATAGGACAACAGCAACGTTTTCGTTGATTTAGCTCGAAAAGGCTGTATCTGTAAATCATAAGGCCAGTCTGTGCTATTTTACTGACTTTATTAATAATGTCGTCTGTGACTTGGATTCTCGCCGCATAAAAGGGCTGATCTTTAGCTTCAGGATGACGAATTTTGGGTATCTTGACTTTTGCCTCAACCAATTTAGACTGTTGAAGTAAATGATCTGGTCCGAGAGAGCCATCCCTGACAGAAGGAAGATGAGGTTAGAGAGAAATCTATGAGTATAGTCATTATTCAAAAGGTGCCAGGAGCTGTCACTCACTAGCGCATTATATTCTTTTTTGTTCTGGTTAAGCTGTTAAAGTTGGAGGGTTCTTTATTTAGAACTTTCTGTAATGGGTAGGCTGTTTACATCTCCCAACTCACATCTCCCATCCAACCCAGACAGAAAAAAATCAATATAACACTCGTCCACAGGATATATATCACAATTATTATTTATTCAACATATCTTCTGTTCTTTCCATCACTTGCGTGGCCCACTCTCCCACCACCACCAGATTTAGCTTAGTCAATAAGGTTGGCAAGGAATTACAGAGCACCTTGTCAAGCCCATGCTTGTACATTACCAATGTAACCTGGACCACGTGGTCTAATACATCAAAAGTGGATGCAGTTTGATGAAAAATTGGTGCGAACACTCTGGACATTCCATATAAGACTTTCACCTTGGTGACCCCTTGGAGCAACTTAGTAAACAACATGGCTCCAAGATAAGTCTAACATAACAAGAACCAGCCCCTAACATACCAGTTGCAGGGTTCATCTCTGGCTTCCTTCCTTCCCTTTGAATGCCCTCCAGATTGGTAGACAAAAATTCAGTACAAGTAAGTAAAGCCTTGCTTACAAAAACATGGTCAGCAGTGGTCTAAGTAAAGGAATCAAGTCCTGGAAAGCTTTCCTACAAGGGCATTCAATGGTTATTTTTACAGCATGGTGGATATGAAGGTATGTTCCCACACCAAGCCCTGATGACTAATGGACTAAGTATGGCCAAATGTACCACTTAGAAAGAATCCAGTAAAGGCAAAAGCACACATGAGGGCCACCAGATGAAAGCACAAATGTAAACACTAAATTTCCATCTGCTCCCTTTCCCAACAATTGAACCATATATCTGGATCTTAGAGAGTAGAGATAAAGTTTCACCAACATATCTCAAGTTCAATGAAAAAAATGTGGGCTACATTCTTGATCTACATTCTAGACACTAACTTCCAAACATTATGTGCTGGCTGAACATGCAAGGAGAAAGGTTTGCCTACCAAGAACTCCAACAGTTCTTAATTGCAGAGTTCTTCTTACTGACATCCACTCATCCCAGATGACCCCTCGATTTCCTTAACAATCTACTGGGGTACATGCTTGTGAAGGCAGTCTGGGATAAGCTGGAGTCCCTCCTCATGCTGCCAGAGCTCAACATGAAGGCAAACCACGGGTCAAACTCACCATAGAGATTTGGTTGTGCCATCTCCATACAAATATTCATGTCACCTTTCTCGATGCCAAGCGTAATGTCCATGGGGGCTCTACTGAGAGAAACAGACAGTGTGCTAGAGGTCTCCAAGACCTCACAACATACTGCTCACCAAATTAATGAAGCTAGAAAAGCCAATGCAATGCCGAGGTGGCCACACAAAACCTCACATAACGATCTCTCCCAGCTGCCTGTACTATGCTTCTAACCACTATACATTCTGAAAAACAGCACTGAACTGCACTTGCAGATGCAGATGGAGAAAAGACAAACAAGGCAACTGCCCATAAAGGCAGAAACTTCCTGGCTGATATGGGGATGTTTAAATCAATAATACCTACATCAAAAGATAGCCACTGTTACTAACTAGACATCTAGCACCACCTAATGAAGTGCCATATTTCACATTGATATCAAAACCTCACCTTTTTCACATCATGAGAAGAAAATACAGTTAAGGGGTTCTTCATCACTCAAGTTCAGACACTCCTACTTAGCAGCAACTACCACCAGCACTGTGGGCTGCTCGTGAATGTCACTGATAGCCCTCTAATGGATATTTCCTCCTTCAAAACAACCCATCTTTCCATGGACCCCAATTAGCTGCCTATATTGCTGGTAGGACCCACAAACATTCACCACTTACAATAGATTCCCAGGGTACTTACATGCAGTGTACAACCTTACCACCACCAACATAGCGGGGAAACAAAACCACCAGTCCCTCAACGCAGCTGATCACCAAGTACAATGGCACTGACTGTGAGGTGGAACTACCCTGGACCCTCCTTAGACTACACACCATCCAAAAGGGGGAAAAAATGCCCATTTATAACCGAAATAATGTTCTGCAAAACCATTAGTGTACCAAGCTGACGCTTCCCAGCCAACACTTTCCGGGTTCAAGTGGCAAACCTGGTTACTGACCTCAACAAACCTTCAACAAAAAGTCAATATAGTTAACACACAAAAGGGTACATGTGCATGTTATCTAGTAATTCAGATGTAAGCATGTAATGTTTTTGTGACACCATCTAATGAGAAATGTGTATATGTAATTTTTTTTCGACGATACTGGAACAGAGATGTAACAAAAAGTGATCAGTGTAGCCAACAACCAATCACTGGAAAATAATGATGGAACAATGTGAGTGATAAATGCATACACTTACGATAACGACCGACATGAATATATCTGAACATGGTATACAAATTTTCATTTAACTGTTTTATGAATATTATTGTTTATCTCCATTTTTCTCTAATGTATATGTCAGTGTTTACAGGCATACCATGTATATCTCTGGTATTCCTGTGTTTTAATATTTCATACTATAGTACCAAATACTAAAGCACTGAAATCACAAATAGAGACACGTGTTGTGCTTGCTAGCATTTACTCAGCTGCTTGCAGTATCCTACTTTGTATCCTTTTTTTACAACATTTTCACAGTTTTCGCTGGTGTTTTACCGAATATTGACAATTTCTAGTATACCAATCTTCATACCTTCCTCATTTTTACCGGTAGCACAAGAGATAGCCCTGATGATTTTTTCTTTTACGTCATACACACAACTTTGGCTTTTGTTTCTGCAATCATCTCTTGCAACCAATACCATATCGGCACTGAGAACGCACGTTAGAAATACGGTCGTTGTCAAAACCACAATGATTTTATTTTTGCTTCATTCTAAGACTATTCATCATATCTCTGCGACTTATCACCATACTCACCAAAGTATAATATGGAACAGTTTTGCATTGAGTGCCATCGCTGTTATTGTTTCCCATACCTTTGATTACATTTACAAATTCAAACATGTATATAATTGTAAAACTGCTCATGTGAGAGAAGCATACGTCGTTCCTTGAATGTATTTCATTTATTAGCCTCTTTTGGGGGAAGGGGGAAAGTGTGCCGCTGCGCCGCCCGCACTCCACTAGCACACTGGATTTAGTCGGTGCTAAGGTCAGCAAGCAATCATGGAGCCCACTCGATCAAAAGCTGATCAAACCTCAATAGTAAATTAATGAATCGGCGTCCTCTGAGCATCCCGCGTATGATTTTACCTTGGCTCACCTATTATGCTTAAGTGATCCTACCATACAGATCCTTTTCTTCGGGTTATGACATTGTATTACAATCACTCTCCTTGAGGTAGCACTTACTCTGAGCAGTCTCTCTTGCTAACCCTCAGAATCATTTATGACTGTTGATATTACTAACTCTTCGTACACTGTAGTATGTCACACCTTCCAGGCATTATGTTTTATGTCCTCAATATATCATTTGATATTTCTTACACATACAGTACCATTTAAATTGACTCTCTCTCTCTCTCTCTCTCTCTCTCTCTCTCTCTCTCTCTCTCTCTCTCTCTCTCTCTCCTTTACTCGAACTCAATGTTGTACTTTACTTGACATTAACAAAGCATCCTACCATTGGATATCAGAACAAGCTCATATATTTGCATTACGAGGGAGTTGACTATGTAACCGAGGCCATGCATTTTCCATCACTCAATAGTCAATATCACAGGCACAAGACAAGCAAGAAGCAGACCAGTTTAGACATTAGATAAATACTATATCACAAGGATAACAAGAGCGGCGCAGCAAATGCGAAATCAATTATAAGCAACAACACCAAAAGAAAGGGCGATTAAATAAACAAGTAAAAAATGCGCCAAAGTTTCTTCGGCGCAGTGGAGTTTCCTGTACAGCGTATGATAGTATATGAAACTCTCAGCCAAGGCCCATGAAACTCTAAGCCGCTGTCCATGAAACTTTCAGCCACGTCCCGGTGATGGTCTGTGTTATTGGCACCTATAGCGGTGCCAGACGCATGATCATGACTAACTTTAACCTTAAATGAAGAACTACTTACGCCAGAGGGCTGCAATTTGGTATGTTTGATGATTGAATGGTGGATGATAAACATACCAATTTGCAGCCCTCTAGCCTCGGTAGTATTCAAGATCTGAGGGTGGACAGAAAAGTGCAGACGGACAGACAGATATCCATCTTAATAGTTTTCTTTTACAGAAAACTAAAAGCTAACACACTATAAGGGATCTGCGCTGTAATTAAGCCAAAGAAATATTAAAAACTTCTTATATCTTGCACAAATGACTTGCACAGAGTCCTGCTTTCTTCCCATTTTAACGCTTGCAAGGAAACAGGACTCGTATTTCAGTCGTAAAGGAAGACCACATGAAAGGTCATTTTATATCCTATATCCTGCCATCGGTACTCTGAGAATACAGATTCCGTACATCTATGATAAACTTATGACAAACATACAGATGATATTACTCGATAGCTTCTAGAAAACTCTCTTTTCTCTCAGTACAACCAATTGATCGGATTTCAAAATTCCTTAAATTTTACAACATAATACTTATGAAACAGCATTACCACTTATCTTACTTAGTTTGGATATGTGAGCTGTCGTCAGTTAATGAGTAATCGACTCCTTTTTTCTATCACATTTGTGAATCAAGATGAGTATGACAAAACATACAAAAGTACTAAATGGTCATGACTCAAATTCACACCTAATACTACTATCAATTGCCGTACAAGCAAGTATGAGTAATTATAAATATGTAACTTTGACCCCAGAGGACGAAATGCAGTTTGACTTTCGATCCGTGTGCATTAGTAATAATGCTGTCCTTGCCTCTGACAATGATAGAAAAAAATGTAGTTGGTATTGACCTCAGATTTGAAAGTAACTCCTATGGCAGTCTTTCGTAAAACAGACTCAAATATATTGCTTCTCCTGTAGACAAAGCGCAGTTGATAAAATAAATGCTTGTTACATGTTCTGCCCAGAATTGTATATCATACTTCCAATAATGTAGAGTAAGATGGTTATTAATACACAATTCAAGTTGCAATATGTCATCAATTATCATATGAGTATAATTACATGTTAAGACATCTAGACATCTAATTTACATACGACTGCCTTGTTCTTTTAAAATGACAGCCGGTTGAACCCTAAGCCTCTTACTGTGAAAACGACCCTACTTCGGTGGTACCACATGGTCTACTGCAGAAACAAGTGGAATCTCCTGTGACCTCTGGGCATTTCATTGTGTTTAGGGCCGATGCAAATGATCTTCATGAGACTCGATAGGCAAAGTTCATGAACGCGGCAAAGGCAATGTCTAGACCTTGGGCAAAGGTCTGGGTTATTACCACTGCTACTGACTATACTATAGGTTGTCGTTAATTCCTAGAATGTACATACATGGAGCAGAAAGTTGATGAGACTTGGCTTAAGGGGACAAGTATGAGGACGAGAAACATCAAAGAAAACGGTTGAATCTCAAAGCAATTCTGCATTGTTCTTAGAGACGTTAAACAATTTCCCACCACCGCATAAAAAGGGAGGAATACCACACGTACCAGATCAAGGGTCCCCAGACTTTTCAGGTCATTAACCCATTAATAGAATCCTTAATCCTTCATCGGCCCTAGTCATGTTGAAATGTAAACAATCAATGTGCTTTCAGTAATTATTATTTTATACTTCAGTGTCAAAATTCCTTTGTCCTTTCCTTCATCGCCGTTTCTCATTAAGAGCAATGGTGTGGTCAGGATACTCTGTTTATTATTCCCTAAAGAATCGACTATTACAGGACTTCTTTCCTAATAATTGTCAATATAGTTATAGGAATGGAATGGAATATAAAGTTAAGGCCAAAGACCAAGCACTTGGGACCTATGAGGCCATTCAACGCTGAAAGAGAAATTGAGAGTGTAAAGGTCTGAATGGTGCAACAGGAGGGAAACCTCGCAATTGCCTTATGAAACAATTGTTAGGAGAGGGCGATAAATAAGATGGAAGAAAGAGAATATGAACGGAGGTAAAGCAAAATGAATGAAATGGGTTGCAGCCAGGGGCCTAAGGGACGCTGCAAAGAACCTTAAGTATAATGCCTACAATGCACTACATGAGGTGCACCGACGGCAGTATTCCCGTAGAGTATTTGAAATAACAGATCTAATAAAAATAAAGAAAATATATGCTAATTCGTCCATATTGACATAGGTGCTGCACTGATCCACTGTTTCATGACTCCTGTTAATGACTAATTGTTTCACAATATTATTATCATGATTTTCTGGTAAAATTTACAATAACATGGCAATAAGTACTGATTATAGTTATAAAAAATATGACATAAGCTGAACTGTATGGTTTCTTGTATTTTAATTTATCTTAGAAAAATGACAGCTTTTAACCCCCCAAAAATTCGGATCTTTCCTAGATAGTGACCCCAAAGGTTTT
>NC_061089.1:12041197-12043697 GCF_015104395.2 Macrobrachium nipponense
TTTACTGATTATAATGTACAAAAAGATATCAAATCGTTTTCTGGCACTGAATTCTACTTATAATGTTCAGGGTTGATAGTGGGTTTGAGAGAGGAGCTGCAATGTACGATAAGTTGGACCACATACGAGAAGAGCGGCAGCAGCATTGACGGAGGCAAGACAGAGTTCAGTGTTTGTTGATGCAGTGTGAAAGGAAGAAGTTGGTTATTTCTTTTGTGTGATGCGATATGGAAGCATGTGAGATGGTTGCTGTCACCGTTATCAGTGGTTGATATAAAGTCAGTGGTGTGTTTTTTATTATTCTCTTTTCTATAAACTATGCGTTTCCCGGCCTAAAGATGAAATTAGTGTTGAAGTCTATCAAAGATGAGTGTCGATTAGTGTGAACGAAGGTTTATAAGTCGAGATTTTTCTCAACTGTTCTTGACGAACATTTCCAGCAGCATGCGATGTCTGCCGAGGTTTCGTGAGACCATGTTCTCTTAACTGGGATCTAGTTCACCGGGAAAGTTGTGTGTCAGGGTAATAGGAGCAAGATGCAACATCATCACCACCACCACCACCATCACAACCATTCGACCAGTAGTAGACCGCAGCAGCACCACCTCAACGCCAACACTAAACCGGACCTACAAGGTAAGGAAGAGGCAGCAACGGCAGTCGCTCACACTCACTCTCCTCTCTCTTTCTCCCTCCCTCGCTCTCGCTCTCGCTCTCTCTCTCTTTGACCCACCGCCTACCCTATGTGTATTTTACCTTGGCATGCGCCCATAACTTGACGACAACGCTTGACAGGAGAGCCACGATAGCTTGGAGGAGAGGCTGATTCAATATCTTTGTCGCATAGAGAAAGGTGGATCGAACCCAACCCCTCCCACCCCCTTGCTGATCCCTCATTCAACAGGTGACCTCTTTCAAGTTTGGGTGACCCTATAGCTTTTAGCGCAAAGGTCCTGTAGGTGTCACTGAAAGAATGCACCAACCCACTCGATATTGACTCTTCAGATCGCACGCATTTGCGTCCAGCGCCTCCGCACGATCTCTCGCTGCGAATTTTGAGAACGATCGTACTAGCCCAGTTGGCCAGGCGTTCTCGTGGCCGAAGCACTGATAGGTACACTTGCTGTAGGGGTACTTGGCTTATGCCAATTCATTGTAATGCTATTATTAATTCGCGTACTACCAAGTTCTGCTTCAAAATGTGCCGAGTTATTTATAATAAAAGGATATTAGGTTAGAGACTTGTGTTCCTTCAGCCCAAGGTTGAAAAAGATATGTTAGCCAGGACGTGGACATTTTACCAAGTTTTCTCCTGTAAAATATTTAATAAATTCTTGCCAGAAAGAGTCTGGTGGTTTTGCCAATTTTATACAATTTGCATACCATATGCAGTATGCCATTTTCAAAAGTGGAGGGACGTTTAAGCGGAAATTAGTACATTTAGTTTTTCAGACTTTTACAGCCATTATATGCATGTCCTCAAATGTCCAGATGGTAATTTTTTTCCTTTTTTTGTGTGTGTTTGAAATCTGGGAATTTTAACAATTATGCGGTATTTCTTTTAGTTATTTATTCTTATATGCTATTTTTTGGCTCTGAAGTTTAATAGAATAGATTATATTATACTTGATTATAATCTATATATACTAAATCATATAATATACCTATTCACCGATAAAAATTATAGTATATATACTCACACATAACGTACGTGTACGGAGAACCTTAAGTCACCATTGAAATTAGAGCTTAGGTTTATTGAAAATAAGTTGAAGAGTTACGTTCATACATTTGTGTAATATTATATATATTATATCTAAATTTATAATATATTATATATATATCTATATATATATAATATTATATATATAAAACTAATATTGTATGCGTGCTGTCAAATCCTAAATGGTTTAGGCCACTACAAAATTCATAACTGTGTACTGTTTTAAGCAAACTGAACAGGACCATTGCATGATTTAATCAAGCATTGTTGTTGTTGTTCTTCTCTTTTGTTTTTATAAATTTCTGAAGTGCCACACAATAACACTGAGTTCTCATTTTTATGATCGCCCGTATGAATTTATGTCATATTTCATAAAGTTCTCGTTCAGTCCGTAGTTTGTCTTCAGTACACGTGAAAATGGGCTAGGTTAATGGACCAAGCGAGGACCGATAGGAAAGCCTCCAAAATAACCGTTGGTAGTCTAGGGGAATATCTTTTTCTCTCTGATTTTATTACGCCATTGCTTTTTCCTTACGTGTCACTGTCTATTATTATGGTTGGACGCCGCGAGGGAGGTTAGGCGTTGATGATGTGAGACCAAACCCAATTTTAATCGTCATTTTTTAATTTTATTTATTTATTTATTTATTTTTTGTAATTTTCTCGTCGTTACAAATGTGAGTATTGCTCCACCCCCCCCCCCCCCCACCCGTCAACAAGCGATCCAGCCATCTAGTAATTTTGATCGTTTTATTTACGTTTGTCACTTGCCTACAA
>NC_061089.1:12048697-12091197 GCF_015104395.2 Macrobrachium nipponense
CCTCGGTGGCCGCGAGTTCGATTCTCAGGCATTCCATTGAGGTGTGAGCGATGTGTATTTCTGGTGATAGAAGTTTACCCTCGACGTGGTTTGGAAGTCACGTAAAGCCGTTTGTTCCGTTGCTGAATAACCACTGGTTCCGTGCGACGTAAAAACGCCATACAAACAAACTAGTTGTTTTCATTTGCTCATTTTCATTAAGCTTTGATTTATGACCATTCAGTTTTGTTTATGTTAAACTGGCAGTTCCAGTTTGTTTCTGGTCGCACTCGACCGAAGGTGCTGTGTTTGATCCTCAAGTTCAGTGGTCCTCTGCATACTCCGTATACCAATTGATTGTCAATCCGCACTGTTACGACGACGAGCAATTGAGAGATTTTGCACGTTTTTCTGGGAAGACTTGATAAAATCAGTCGCCGAGGCTGTGTACATTGTGAATAATGATGGCTAACGGTACCGTATTCATTTTGTTTAAGAGTTCAGAAACATCATAGGTCATGGGCGAGATCTCTTTTGCTTCCTGTGGAAGATATTTTGAGAACCTCAGGGTTATTCCGAATTGTTTACGGAACTCGGTAAGGAATCGTAAACCTTTAGTGTTACAACCAGATGTTAAACCAGATTAACCTGTTGGAATTGCGTAAATATGTATATAGACTATCCTCTTGTAGCCTAAAACTTTTGGAAAGGTAACCTTCTTTCAGCGGTAAAGAAGTTAGTTGAAATGGAGTTCGGCTCATTTGTTTTTAAACTCTTAGATTGCTTTGTTGCTGGTATATAGCCTTTTGGTGATGTATGATATTCTCTCTCTCTCTCTCTCTCTCTCTCTGGCTTCTTGGGTTATAGTGGTAGTATGGTCAGCTCAAAGATGAATGACTGCTGTTCCTTCCAATTGCTGATATATAGATATTTAAGCAGCGAATTTTGTTAGTCCTCCGTAGGGGGATAGTGCCGTCTGTGCACCTCACGTGGTGTACTGTAGGCATTCCTTAAGGATCTTTGCAGCTTCCTTTCTACTCCTAGCTGCTGCTTCTTTTGTACCCTTTACTGTACCTCCGTTCATTATCTCTCTCATCCATCTGTCGTTCCACCTTCTCCTAAACAATTGTTTCGCAGTGCTGACAATTTTAGTTTCAGTTATGAATGACCTAACAGGTCCCATCGTTTGGTCTTCGGCCCAGATCTTATATTCTATCTCTCTATTATGTGTTAGTCGACTGTTGTGTCGCAGCTATGTTGAGAAGAGAGAGAGAGAGAGAGAAATGTTAAAAGACACCAGGCGCAAGACGGCTTCGTACATGTTGTGACATTCATGAGAGGGCTCGCTCTCTGTCTCGGCTCTATGCTGAGAAGTCTCCCTCAATCAATATGTTGATGTCGTTTATAGGTCTCCTGGAATATAAAAAAAAGGAAAGAAAAGCAGCTCGGCTAGAGACAAATTTACAAGACTTTCTTCATGATTATGTGATAACGTGTAGTTTGTTGCGAGTAACTCGTCTGTACACATTTAAGGAAAGTATACGTCTACACTTTTAAGAAAGTATATTTACCACACTTGGTTACATTTCCATTACCTTGTTCCGGGGGTGAGATGACAAGGTTTTTTTTAAGGGTTAGGGTTTTGCTGGCTGATCATGCCCACCTATTTATGAATTATATCACTTATGATCAATAGAACTCGGTCAGTCATTCATATATGCCCGCCATAGTCAGTCAAGCGTTGGAATTGCGTCGGCTGGGAAATGTAAAGGAAGTTTTCTCCGCTGTAAATTCCAGAGTTTCGCCAACTGGGTCCATCGACTTCCAAAATTTGAAGATGTATACCGGTAATTTTTTTTTTTCTGAGTCCTTGACGGAGAGTTAATGCGCTTATTAACTTATTGTTTATTTGCATATCTCTCAGCGTAGGGACAGATATGCAAATAAAGAGAAATTTAAAAGGTTTCTTCTTTTTTTTGTGGTGGTCGGGGCTAGTAGGGGAGGGTTGGCTGTTGTTTATTCTATTAATGTTTCTTTGTATCTTTTAATTAATGGCGTTTGGATCATTACAGGGAAAGGATGATGAATTGTAGAACCCATAGATACTATATATTGCAAGAGCTTATAACAGAGTTTTAAGTATTCATATATAGGTCATGATAAAGAGGAGTGAATAGCCGACCATAGCATTGATATAGTACTATAATGGGAAGTTGGGGCAGGTTTTGTGTTTTTTCTGCAGTAGCCATATATAATTAAGCAATAGGTATGTGGTTGATACTTGTCAGTTTTCTCTTCGATAGCGATGAGTTTTGCGATAGGTCGATGTAAGAAAGGGTCAGTGCAATCCCCCCCCCCCCCCTCTAATCATGACGACCCCTAGTAAAGCAAGCCTTCAAAATATCCCATTTTCACTACAGTTGCCAAGTCCTTCTCCCTCTTTCCTCAACTTAAGTAATTAAGGATGGGGATAGTGCCGTCAATGCACCTCGTGCGTTGCACCGTATGCGTTACCTAAGATTCTTTGCAGCGTGCTTTTGGCCCCTAGTTGCAATCCTTTTCGTTTCTTTTGCTGTAACTCCTCCCGTATATATTCTCTTTCTTCCATTTTACTTAAAACACTTTCCATACAATAGTGCAACTGCAAGGTTTTTCTCCTGTCAGGCTTTGCAAATCTTTTACTGTCGACCAACTTTTACAGCGCTGAATGACCTCATAGGTCTCAGTGCTTGGCCTTTGGCCTCAATTGCATATTCAATTCAACTAAAATAAGTCTGCGTTCAACTTCATTGTAAATCCCTGCCGCCTCCCGACTTCCCCACCAAGACGAGATCAGCTCGGCGTTCGAAGATGTCCCCTCGACGCAGGAAATAATACTCCTTTGGAGTTGCTATGCGTCACCCCCGTAATGTTGTCAATGTAGATTTCCGTATGCACCCCAGAATGCGCGGTTTCGTTTCCCGACGAATCTTGAAAATAAGTTTATCATTTTCAGTTGGCTTGTTCTGTTTTAGTGGTTGTTACATTGGAGTCTACTTTAATTGGAATTTTAGTGAAGTATCTTGAAACAATAATTAGGGTTAATACTACAGTAAAAAATATGGAAAGGGTATGCAGTATGCAGTTTCTGTAAATGGGGACGACATGTTTTTTTTTTTATTTTTAACAGCCCAGTTTGTCCTTAGAAATATTCGTCTCCACATCCTTTTCCTAAATTTCCTCCTAATTGATTTTTCTATTTAAATCAGATTGTTTAATGTAAACTATAAGATTAGTTAAGACTCAAATTTATTTCCACTGTTACAGACTACTAATTCCAGGCATATATATATGTATATTTGTGTGTATGTAAACCAAAGCCAATTAGAGCTTTCTGTTATTCCATGTTTTCTTTTACTTTTTCCATCTTTAAAATACTTAATCATTAGTACTGGTATGGCATCGTTATTTTTTTTTATATATAATTTACGGTTTTTAAACTCGTGAACGGCTGATTTTATTATTAGCTCTTCTGTTTTGCTAATTAAAAAAGGAGCAGTGGTGAATATCCCTAACACTTTTTCGGCTCTGCAAACTGGCAAGACAAGAAAACAATTTCACACACTTAATGTTGGACCCGATTTTATCGGGTCTGTGTGACTTGTCTTGTATCGATAATGTCGTTAGCCTAATATTGAGGTGCACAAGGCCTTGGGCTGACATCAACAGCCAATTTGATGTCGTATTAGAACAGTATAGTAACGGAATCGAAGGTTTCTGTATCTTAAGTGGATTTATTTGTAGTGACCTCCACTTTCTCAAGTATTCTAAGAAATCGACTTGCAACAGAAAAATAGCAGATTATGTCCGCTTCAATTAGTCAGTTGAACGGTGTGTCAAGGGAAATATTGCCATCATGAGGGAGCGTTAGAAAACGTGCAACTCGATATTATGAAAATTTAAGAGAGAATAATATTAGTTACAAGTTAGTGTCATTCGGCGTCACTTTGTCCCAGTTGCTGCATAAATTTCGCATTTTAATTTAACTGCACATTTGCGAAATATGTCGAAGTTGGAAGTGAAAAGATTCCGTCAAATGATTTATACTTGAGATTTCTATATTATTCTGCTCCGTACTCTGTAAAAAACAGTATAATTAATAGTTTATTGCGTTATTTTTGGTTTTTAGATTTTATCATTTTTGCTACCTAGAATTTATTAGTATAATTTTTCAACTTTCCGGGTTTTTTCTTTTTCCTCGAATAGAGGGAGGCAGAGAGAGAGAGAGAGAGAATGAGTGGGGTATTGGGGGAGGGGAGGGGAGAGAGAGAGAGAGGTTGGATGAAATTAGAGCATGCGTCATTTTCGCTGATTGTGGATATGACGAAATTTGAAGTCTATCGATGTAGATTTGTAATGAAAAAATACAAGAATAATGATTCCGGTAATTTTACAAGATATCGACCCATGAATCGACATCTGTTCACGCTAATTGCACCATTGCCAAATAAAAAAATTTGGAGAGATTTTTGTCGAGAAAAATTACATACAGTTTGTATATTCCATTTTTCTTGTGTAATGCTAATTAAGCTGTACATCTTCTTCAGCGTGCATTATTTTTGCTTTCGTTTAGATTATTTTAATTCATTGAAAAAACATTTATTTCCATCATGCTATATATCGCATGATCGTACATCTGGCTTCATCCACGTCACATTTTACATATTTCATGCCTGCATTTGCAAGGGCTTGTTGCGACAGCGTTTGCAAGATCTTGTTACGAAAGTCCAACTCTCTCTCTCTCTCTCTCTCTCTCTCTCTCTCTCTCTCTCTCTCTCTCACACACACACACACACACACTAAGGCAAAATATACTACATGTTGATCTCTTTTATGGACTTTTCTTGAACACAATACTTATTAAATTTAATGCAGTAAGTTATTCACCACTTGACATAAGAGATTGTAGGCTAGGGAAACCTTTAGTTTTCCAATAAGCTGTCCATCGAGTTGAACCCAGTTGTACGTTGCGTTAAACTTTTAATTTATGTACTGGGTTTTTTTTTTTTTTTTTTTTTTTTCTGTAAAAGAAAACTATCGAGATGGCTATTTGTCTTTCCGTCCGCACTTTCTCTGTCCACCCTCAGAACTTAAAAGCTACTGTGGCTAGAGGGCTGCAAATTGGTATGTTGGTCATCCACCCTCCAATCATCAAACATACCATATTGCAGCCCTCTAGCCCCTGTAGTTTTTTTTCTATTAAAGGTGAAAGTTAGCCATTATCGTTCATCTGGTACCAAAGCACAGGCCATCGCTGTTTCATGGGCCGCGACTGAGAGTTTCATACCACATTATAAGCTCTTCGGCGCATTCTTTTTAATTTGTTGTTTATAAAAGAAAAGTGGTGGAATTTCTGAGCTGATTGTCGCAGTACAGAAAGTTATTCAATAAGAAATATGATATTTGAATGAAAGAAGGGTAATTATGACTAGTTAATAGTAGTTAGCTTAGTCGAACAAGTGAATTGAAGCTCCCCAATTAGGATAAAAAAATTTAAGCGATGGACGAAGTATCTAGTTTAGAAGAAAATAGAGGCCGAATCCTAAGCCGATTTTCAGGAGATGAAAGTAGATATGAGAGAGGCATGAAACGTCATTCATTTTTAGGGCTAATTACGAAAATAGCAAAATAGATATGACACCATCCCTAGATTTTAGGAGACAAAAATGTAAGCTGTAACTTCACTTTGTTTCACTTTGTTTAGTTTTATGTACAGCCCTCCACAAGGATGATTCCTTCTTTCGCGGGCCCTTGTACGTTTTCTAAATAAGTTGCTTCTTATATTTTTTTTTATTGTCTTTTAGTGTTTCCTCGTCAGTATCATAGCTCCTGCAGAGTAGGAGAGTCTTTAGTTCTTTTTTAAGTTTACTTTCTTCTTGTATGTTCTTCACTTCAGGTTTTATTTTATTGTATAGTCTTGGTGCGCAATGTTCAAATGATCTCTCACCCGACTTACAATTTGTTTTAGGTTCAAATAGCCTATATGCTCCACTTGCATGTCTGATCATAATATTCATTTAAGGTCTAAAGAAGCTTAAGCAGTTTCTCTGATATGTTGGTTCACCATATTTTGTGCTTTAAAGACTGTAAGAAGTACTATTTTGTATTCGATTCTTGCTTTTACAGGGAGGCAATGCAGCTCAGTTAGTGCTTGGTGTTATCCTGTCACGGTAACTTCATCCTTTTATTAATCTGGCGCTCTATTTTGTGCTCCTTGCAATTTCCTTAGGTAGTAAGGGACACCGTAGTATATAACGTTGCAGTAGTCAAGCCTCGAAAGTATTAGGTTACATATAGCTGTTCTCACAATATCTTCGTTTAAATATTTTCTGATAAATTAGAGAACGCAGATTGCCTCAAGTTGCGAGGGGAAAAATAGTGCTTACAGAGAGGAACGAAACTAGTTTTAAAATTCAGAAAATAACGTAGACGAATTAAAGATTTACTGAGAGAAAAGAACGAAACCGACCCTCATATCAAAAGAGACAGAAGTAAAGCCTTTCTGGGGGACGTACTCTACTTGGGGAGGAAAAAATAGTCGGAAAAGGAGAAAGAAATCCTTATTAGACGAATGAAAATAGAATGGCTTCAGCGAATAATGAGACCCAACTTGAATTTCAGACCGCAAAAACCCGTACTCTGAAGCAGGAGAATTAATTATACCTCATTTTTGTAAAGAAGATACTTAAATGGGAAATGAAACGTATATTAAATTTTGGAACATTTGATGTGGATAAAAAAGGAGAGAAATATTTTACATTTTGAGGAGACAAAAGCAAAGAGTCGAAGAGAATAAGAATAAAAAAGCATCGAATACAGCAACACCAAAAGAGTCTATAGGAGTGGTGCCTAAAAACTTAGTATGCATTACAAATCAGTTTGATGGTGACAGCCTCTAACGCTTTGAAGTAAAAAACGAAAATAAAATTCATATGAGAGAGCACTACAACCAGCGGAGAATTGCAAAGGAAAGCTAACTTTTATTAAGTCTTAAGTGTTGTTTCATGAGGAACAAGACTATGATTAAAGGGTCGTAATGGTTTGTGTGTATGCCTATTGAAGGATGTAATTGTGTCAACTGTTCATCAGCAGATGGCGAAGATAGTTCTCTCTCTCTCTCTCTCTCTCTCTCTCTCTCTCTCTCTCTCTCTCTCTCTCTCTCTCGGAATCCTGATATGCGTATGACTTTACCGCCAGTTTGCCTTTTACTGTCCGTCTCAGGATATCAGTATCGTGAATTGTGTTAAAATGAAACAGTCATTTCACAGAAATAATCTAGTTGGTGAAAAGGCCTGTAGTTTTATTCCTATCCGTTGAATACACTTTGCCTGTAATTAAAGACCGCATTCCAGGTATTTTAACTTGTTTTGAAGTCGATCTTATTACTTTGCTCTTCTTTTGCGGTGATATATGAAGATCATCTTTCTGAAATGTAATTAGTTTTTTTATATTAAGTGAAGTCTGAAGAGTTCTTGCTTCTGTTTCTATGAATTAGGTGCAAGAGCGAATTAAATTTTTCATTTTGTTCCTAGATTATATATATATATATATATATATAATATATATATATATATATATATATATATATATATATATATAGTTTAATATAGGGACCTATGAAGTCATTCAGCGCTGAAAGAAAATTGAGAGTAACATTTAAAGGTTGCAACAGGAGGAAAACCTCGCAGTGCAATATGAAACAATTGTTGGAAGAGGTTGGAAATTTGGTACTTTTGGGTTTGGTGAGTTAATTGTAGCCTAATCAAATACCTTCTGTTTCTGTTATCCTTGGAATAAGTATGGAAATGTAAACTCATTGAGGGTGTGCGTGAGCACGAGTAACACTTGATTAGCTGAAATTTGCCTGAAGACGTCAGATGTTTCAGTTTAAAATAAGTGATGTGTCTCTCCAAGACAAGTTTGAAGCAAACTTAAACTTCAGAAATATTAATAAGTGGCTGAAGATTCTTGTAGCGTAGCCTACATTATCGAAAACGTTAATAACCCGCAATCAAAGAATGGGAATGGGCAGGAGACGGAGAAACAGTCTCAGAGAAACAGTTAGAGACTGTGTTTAACAGCACTATTCTCTCTTTAATAAGTTACGGGATGTCCATTGACAATCTATTAAGTTCTTAGGTTAAGGCGGGACATTTCGAGATTGAGCGCAAAGAACAGAGGAGGGCGGGGCGCTGAATGTATAAGGAACGTGTAAGGTTTAATAGAAAAAATAAAAACAAAGAAGTCAGTAGGATTTCATGAATAGAGATCATTAGGAGAGAACATGAGGAATAATCCAGGAGATTGGGAAAGGAGTAGAGGTTACGCTGTCAACAAAAACAGACAAAAAGCCAGGAAACTAAGCTTACATAAGGAGTGAAGATATAATCGTGATGTTTTGCCGAGAATGTACGAAAGGTCACCAGTTGATATTGCCTTCCAGAACCCATCATGGTGACTTGAAAGAATATAAAGCGTTGGATTCAGTGTGTTCAAGAAAGTGATAGTTGAATCAAGCTGAATCAGTAGGGTGATAGCAAAAATGATTAGAATGGTCATATTCTTACTAATATACTCTTTTTTCAAAATTAGGGAATTTCCAATTGGTATGGATTGGAAACTAGAAGTATAACTACGTATATATTTAGACAGATATAGATATAATGTACAAATTAACCTTAATGTTACTGGTAACACCCTTGCCGACCAAACGGGAACCCGGTTTCAACTCCTGGGTAAGAATGGGCAGGTAAACGTACTGTAATAAAATTCCACTGTCCCCTTATTGACCAGAGCACTGAATTATGTAGTCTACTCCTTGGTCATGTATCAATGGTCGATGGAACTTGAGTTTGAAAGGCTTAGGGCTGGCAGTGTCATGCCAGAAAGACATTTTGGTACCTGGAGAGCTCACACCTACTAGCACGACGCCCCAAAGTTGAAAACTATATATATATATATATATATATATATATATATATATATATATATATATATATATATATATATATTATATATATTATTATATATATATAGATATATATATATATATAATATATATATGTATATATATATATATATATATATTATATATATATATATATATATAATATATATATATATATATAATATATATATATAATATAATATATATGTGTGTATATATATATATATATATATATATATATATATATATATATAAAGGAAAAAATGTGTACATTATGTTTGTACGTATGTTCCCCGAACAGGTCGTGAGTGTAAACTCATATGGACATTTAATTCAGCTTAGCAGACAGAAACTTGCGTGAAGCTAATCCCATGACATTGACAGGAATGCGAGTAAGTTCTCTTATCAGTTGGAGACATTCGGAAATTTTGGCGAATTCCGGAGCAGACGTAACGTGTATCCCCATGAGGACCTTAACACTCGAAGCATCGTAGAAATGTTTGTTATGGTACTTTCTTTTGCATTTGAACTATTTCAGATCATGATTTTTTTTAAATACCCTATATTTTTATGCCCCGTAGGGAGTAATGCCATCAGTGCACCTCATGCGGGTTCATTGTGGGCATTACTTAGGTTTTTTTGCAGCGTGCCCTCGCCCTTAGCTGCACCTCCTTTCATATTCTCTTTTTTTCTATCTTACTGGCCACCCTCTCCTAACAATTTATTCATAGCGCAACTGCGAGGTTTTCCTCCTGTTACACCTTCCTTTTACTGTCAGTTTCCGCTTCAACGCTGAATGACCTCATAGGTCCCAGTGCTTGGCCTTTGGCCTAAATTCTATGTTAAATTCAATTCCTGTATTTCTTATGCTTGGAAAGGGAATGGAGTCTTTGTCGTTCTTGGATTTTCCAGTAACTTCATTGAAATACAGTTGATGTTGGCCAAATATTACGAATGGATGAGATGTTAATAGAAATTACTTAAGTAAGTCCAACTTTCGCACTGGAAGCCTTCAGCAGCGAATGATACTGAACCATGAAGATTGCGAAATGCATTCGAGAATAGAGTCCTGGTAATGATGGTATTAGTCCTTCGTTTTTTTCCTTACACATTGCATTATCATGCATATATATATAATATTTATATTATATATATTATATATATATATATATATTATATATCATATAATATATATATATATATATAATATATATATAATATATATATATATATATATATATATATATATATTTTTATATTATATTCTTTTGAGTGTTTAGAATCTAAAGGCTGTTCGAACTAGATTTCAGTATGATGTATACTATATGCTTCGCTGTCGATCTTCTCAGTTCCAGGGTTGGAGATGTGTATTTCTGGTGATAGAATTTCACTCTCGACGTGGTCCGGAAGTCACGTAAAGCCGTTGGTCCCGTTGCTGAATAACCACTGGTTCCATGCAACGTAAAAACACCATACAAACAAACAATACTACTTTCATGCAATTCTCCTTGCAGTTGGATAATATATTTTTATCTGTTTATTTATTTTGTTAATTTCTTTTTTCTTTTTGGATATAAGTGCGATCTCTTTCCGTATATATTGTTCTTTACCTCCTTTTACTATCTTCTAATGAACACCATAGGTATTCTTTGGAAGCTTGAATTTAAGTCAATGGTCTTTGTGGACTTGTTCCGTTTGAATAGGGTTCCTCTTCTGCATTATTACTAATAATAATAATAATAATAATAATAATAATAATAATAATAATGAAGGAGTAGCTAAAATCCAGATCGGTAGCGCCTCCTTGAGCCAACTCTTCCAAGGAGAAAAGACGATATCTAGAAACACCTCCATTCAATAAACGCTGTGTTCATTATTTATATATATATATATATATATATATATATATATATATATATATATATATACTATATACATGTTTGTGTTTTATCTGTTGAATACATATGCTGACGCATTGGAGCTTGACTTTCAAACATTTGCCCTCCGTAGGGGCTTAGTGCCTTTTGTGCACCTCATACGGCGCACTGTAGGCGTCACCAAGGTCCTCGAGCATTATTTAAGGGTCTTTGCAGCGTCCCATCGGTCCTTGAGTGCAACCTCTTTCATTCCTTTCACTGTACCTCCGATCATATCTTTTTTCCTTTTTTTCCCCACCCTCTTCTACCAATTGATTCATAGTGTATATATGAAGTGTTCCTCCTGTTAAACCTTTCAAACTTTTTACTGTCAATTTCAGTTTCAGCGCTGAATGACCTCATAGGTCCCAGCGCTTGGCCTTTGGCATAATATTATATTCCATTCTGCTCTAGTCAAACTTTTGGCAATTACGCGTCGCTAATGCAATCTTGAAATGTTGCAGATTTTTTTTTTAATTGTTTGTGTTTCATGATGATGTACGAATTCTTAATAGGTACAGGAGATAAAAGAATGTAATCACAAATAGTTGTTTTAAGAGGAGTGCCGCGAGAAAAACTGTTGAGGTTGAAAGTGTACTATGGCTAAGAAAGCAAGGCATCCGAACTGCGGGACCAGTTGCTCTTTTCACTTGTCGGCTGAGCTTAGGCTCGGCTGTCTTAGTGTCATGTAAGATGGATGTGGTTTTATATGCGGTGTATATACTCATAGTGCATAATGTTTGTTCCCTCCCTTCTCTTTCGAATATATATATATATATATATATATATATATAATAAATATAAAAAAAGATATATATATATAAATATATATATATATAAAATATGATAAATGATATATATATATATATGATATATATAAATATATATATATGATATATATATATATATATATATATATATAGTATATATGATATATATGTAGATATATATATAGATATATATATATAGATATATATATATTATATATACTATATATGTATATTTATAGATAATATAGAGATGTATATATTAGATATTATAGATAGATAGGATAGATACTAGTATATATTATTATATATATATATATAATTATTTACATGTATAATAGATAGAGAGACATAATATTATATATAATATATATATATATAAATATTAATAATATTATGTATATATATATATTACATGTTATATATGTATATTTACAATATATATGTTATAATATATATTATTACATGGTTATATATGTATATATATATTAATAATATATTAACATATAGATTATATATATATATATATATATAAATATATAGATTATATATAATCTATACTATATAATATTAGAGAAGAGGATTGAGAGAGAGAGAGGGATGAGAGACGAGATGAGAGAGACGAGAGGAGAGAGAGAGATGAGAAGAGAGAGGCGAGAGAGAGAATTCTCGGTGTTGTCAGAAGTAGGGGAAAGTCGCTCATGTTATCGTAGGCTTCTTAGCAAGGCCAACAACATATTACATTATCGCGACATAGTTTTCGAAGTTCCCAAGGATAGCGAAGGCGAGATGCGAATGTACATAGACGCCCTGTCGTCATGTATTATGACTTGGGAATTCGAGTTTATTCCTGTTATTACCATGTTGATGAATCCTGTTGGGAGTTTTGACAGTTAGCCCAGCCCTGAGTAGATCAAGCGTTCATCAAGTAAGGGCCTTATGGCATTCACCTGTTGATCCTCTTAGGAATTATTGGTCATCTAGAGGTCGGACAGGTAGAGGTTTTGGGTCTTATGGGCAGCAGGGGAAAGGTGCCTTGGGTGGAGGTAGTCATCCTGGGAGGTGAAACGTAGAGGTAATGGTCTTCTGTGGCGGTGGGCGGTTCAAGAAGAAGTTATGGGACGCTTCTTTTAAGGAATCCATAAAAAAAAGGTTATGTTCAAGTAAACATTGTCCAGAGTTGATGTACATTGTGATAAAAGAACGCTAAATATTTCTGATATATATATCCCAGAGCAGCAGTAGGCTGTACTACTGAAAACTTAGGTAACCTTGGTAACAATATTTATCAACGGAGCCAAAACGAAACAATAAAGCTGGAAAGGAGGTTTGTGACACACACCACCCTAGCCACTCAGAGAGGCGCCTCAAGAATACCAAGTACAAAATCGACGATGTTTCTTCGGCGCCATCGAGATTTCTGTACAGCGTATTTTCAAGGCCACCGAAAATAGATCTAGCCTTCGGTGGTCTCGGTATAATGCTGTATGAGCCGCGGTCCATGAAACTAACCGCGACCAGGTAGTGGCCTGTCCTATATAGTTGCCAGACGCACGGTTATGGCTAGCTTTAACTTTAAACAGAATAACAGCTAGGGGGCTGCAGTTTGGTTTGTTCAATGATTCGAGGGTGGATGATCAACGTACCATTTTGCAGCCCTCTAGCCTCGGTAGTTTTTAAGATCTGAGGTCGGCCAGAAAAAGTGCGGACGGACAGACAAAGCTATCTCAGTATTTTTCTTTTACAGAAAACTAAAAGGGTACAGAAACTAAGAAGCACCCAAAGAAAAAAGCACACAAACAGTTACAAAATTAAGAAAGCTAAACAGCCACTGACAAATTAACGATGGTGGCTTGATGGACCAGTTCAGGGTCCGCGGTAGTGCTCCCGAAATCAACTGGGATGATTGCGATGGTCCGTTTGATCATTTCAGTTTTATGAATCCAGGAATGCGAAATAGCGTCAACCTATAATCCTGGTTAACTTTCGGAGACCCTGTTGTTGGACCTCAGTGTGTCCATAGACAGTCCCCCATTTAGTATCTGTTGGTTTCAGATTATAATGATCTTGAATAAAGTTTTCAATGGGTTAACGTTTTCAAAATTATATAATGTCTATTATTTTTTAGTTTTTATGCTATTTTTCCCAGTTCTTTGGACATCTTATCGAACAATATGATTGCCGAGTGTTCTCTCTCAGGTTACTTTTCCCATTTTTGTCGAGTCTTGGCTCCGTTAATATATCCATGCTGCTATTTTTATATATCTTTGGTGGTATATTTCTGTAGCATATTGATAATTTTTTCCTTATGTTCAAAAGGCATTACTCATGGTTTTTATTCTTACCTTTTCTTCATTGTACTTCTAACATGATCCGTGTCCCTGTTATGTGGACTTTAGCGAGGCATACGTTTGTCACATCTAATTTGCAGCCGTTGTACTTGTTTACTTTTTGGATTTTATGTACAGCCCTCCACAGAAATGATTCCCTCTCCGGCGGGCCTTTGTACGTTTTCAAAATAAGTTACTTCTTATATTTTATAATTGTCTTTTAGTGCTTTCTCGCTAGTGTTGCCGCGCTTTAGGTACAGAAGTCCACCATTACATTTATTCTGCCCGTATCCAAATTTCTGGCATTTGAAACATTGTATTCCATGGTATGTGCCGTATACATAGCTACATTAAAAATTGGTAGTTACAGCTTACTATGTCGTATGGTTATGAAACGTCCTCTGTGCGGAACTGTTGTTGAGCTCTCGAGTAACTTCTCTATTGCGTTCTTGTTTCTTTACGGAGTAATGTTCTCAAAAGTTAAAGAAAATTATTAACATACCTCTCATTTTATCTCCGTTTGTTTATGTTAAGTTTGAAGCCTATGGGAGTTTTTTTTTTTTTTCATTTTACGCATTCATTTACGAGCTACTCATGCTAAAGGATATTTTTTAGTTTTCGGTAAAAGAACACTATTGAAATAGCTATTTGTCTGTCCATCCGCACTTTTTCTGTCCGCCCTCAGATCTTAAAAACTACTGAGGCCGAGGCCAAAGGACTGCAAATTAGTATGCTGATCATCCACACTCCAATCATCAAAAATGTCAAATTACAGCCCTCTAGCTTCAGTAGTTTTAATTTTATTTAACAACACAGTCCACCACCGGGCCCTGGCTGAGTTTCATGGACCGTGGCTGAGAGTTTCATACAGCATCATACGTGTACAGAAAATTCGATTGCGCCTAATAAGCTTCGATGCATTTTTTACTTTTTTGTATATATAGCAGATAGAGGTTAGAGTGATTTTAGTGCCCACAGAATAATATTCTGATTATATATTTTAAACATTAAGGTAGACAGTCTATTCTGATTATTTTGAACATTAAGATAGACAGTCATCCTTGTGTTGTTTAAGTGGTTAATAGCAATTGATTAAATATGTACTTTCCATGCAACTGTCATCATTTTTGGAAGATTTCAGTTTCTCTTGTATCTTACATATAGGTTGTGATCCTCATTTAACATCGCATGAATGTTTGAACTCATAATTTTGCTGTTCAGAGCCAGCAAGTGTAAATTTTGTGTGGTTGTAACTTATGATTGTTTATACGTAAAAGTACCTAGCATTTTCGTAATTTCATAATTAGCTCTTTACACAAAACTGATTCAGACGTTGTATGTTTTTTTATTAGTAGTATTACCAGAATAAATATAAACAAACTAAAACGGGAACTGGTCAGCTTAACTGATCGTTGATAAGACAGGGTAGGTACTTAAGTTGTAGCTCTCGGGAACAAGAGAGAAGTGAGTATCCTGCCTGCAAGTCGTAACAGAGTAAGGTAAACATAAGTCCTCATATTCTTTCATGTTCCTACAAATTTTCGGTGGAATTAGAGTAATACGTTGTCTTCGGTTGCTCATCTTAAAATCGTGGGCTTTGTGAGTTCAGGAAGTATATGACGTTGAACGTTATTTTCTGCTTTGAGATCCAACCCATACGAGTATATATAAGCTGTGACCCTTTGACATATACATTGTATTTGAGAATAACATTTAAGCATCCCAACCTTCAGGTATTTTTAGAAAGCTCTTAGTCTCGTAATTTATACGTTGCAATTGTTTCACGTTATTTCAAAAGTTGCTCTTATACATTTATTTTTTTTTCTTTTAGTTAGATAAGGAGGTTCTTCCTATTTGTAATTTGAATTTTTCGCCAACTGAAGTTATTTACATTCATTTCTGAGAGTAAGTTTTTACGCTTTCTGTTTTAATTTTAACCTCTTTGCCAAATAAAACAGTGATCCACACATTTTTAGTGTTATATTTTTCAGGTCGTCCGCACTTTTTCTGTTCGTCCTCAGATCTTAAAAACTATGAGACTAGAGGGCTGCAAATTGGTATGTTGATCATCCACCCTCCAACCATCAAACATACTAAATTGCTGCCCTCTAGCCTCAGTAGTTTTTATTTTTATTTGATTTAAGGTCAAAGTTACCCATGATCGTGTGTCTGGCACCACTTAAAGTGCCAACAATACAGGCTACCACCGGACTGTAGGTGAAAGTTTTATGGGTCGCTGCTGAAAGTTTCATGGGCCATGGCTGAGAGTTTCATACAGTATTATATACTCTGTACAGAAAATTCGATTGCGCTGAAAAAAGTTCGGCGCATATTTTACTTGTTGTAATTCATTTCGTAAGTGTTTTCCTTTTTTGTGTTTAAATTCAGCTAATTGGTCTACATCAGGGATGCCTAACCTGCGGCCCTCATACCAATATAAACAGTTCAGTGATGAAAACTTTATAAATTTTCCCTGTTGTGAAGAGTTGCAGAATGAGAAAAGAAATACTTCAACTGCCTCAAAATAAAAATGCACCAAGGCAATAAAACGTCTAAAATAAGAATTTGCAAATATATTCAAGGACTTCCATGATCAAAAGCAGGAAATTCAAATGTTTCAAAACCTTGTCAGTGTATCACCAGAAGAAATTCCAGGAATTTATCAAATGGAAATAATTGATTTTAAAAAGTTAGCTGTTGGAATGTTTTCAGTTTTTGGTAGTACATATATCTGTGAACAAACAGTTTCCAAAATGAAACTAGTAAAATCGAAAATTAGATCTTGGCTTACTGATGAACATCACACAATTTTGAGGCTTTCTGTTACAAATGTTGAAGCAGATATTGCTAAGCTTGCAAATAAGATGCAGCATAAAGTTTCCAATTAAACATGAAATAAATAGAATTTCCAATAACTCATTATTCTTTGTGCAAACTGTACAATAAAAGATAAGCTATTATCAAGATTTTTTTATTTATAGTAATAATATCTATTTAGCAGTGCTGGCATATGAGCCTAAGGCTAAACTAAACTCTAACATAAATGATATACAAATAAATGTGAATTTTCTCCGATAGTAAGGATAATTCTAATGTGAGGCCCTCATCTGTATTTGGAATGATATTGTGGCCCTTTCTGGCAAAAAGTTTGGGGACCACTTGTCTACATGAACTAGCTACTCGCGGTATGAAAAATTAATGCAAAAGGTAGGTAGAATTTTTTCATGAATCAGGTCATTTTATTATCGAGATGGTGATTTCTGGTATTTTCGAAAGAGTACATTCGGTAACTAGAATCTCTCTCTCTCTCTCTCTCTCTCTCTCTCTCTCTCTCTCTCTCTCTCTCTCTCTCTCTCTCTCTCTCTCTCTCTCTCTCTCTCTCTCTCCGTTTATCGAATTCATTTCTTTTTTATGGTTAGAGATTTCAAATGTATTATATATATATATATATATATATATATATATATATATATATATATATATATATATATATATATATATATATATATATATATATATATATATATATATATATAAACGGTCATACTTTTTTTCTATGAAATAGTCTTATTATTGTTGGATTAATAAAGAGTTAGATGCTTGTTATAATATCGAAATGAGAATCCAGAGTAGGTTACAGGCAGCATCCAAAATAGGAGAGTTCCGGTTTTTTATTAGTAAATTGACTTTCATACATTACCAACTCTTCAGTGGAAGTTATAATGTTTAGGATGTCTGTTTAACTGTCCACTAGCATGTGAGAACTGGTGAAACGGTTTGTTAAGAGTTTTTTTTTTTTTTTTTTTTTTTTTTTTTTTTACCATTAACAAATTTTAAGAAATAGTTATTAGGTTCTGGATCCAACATTTATTTTTTGCTGGGTCAAATGTTTCACTTATGTTTATTTGAAAATGAGAAAGCAACAATTCCCGACTGTTTGTGAGGGGAGAATGGTTCATACTATATGCTGTTACCTTTGCTTATCGTGTGCTTAGGAAAGAAAATAATTGAGAGCATTTGGGTAGTTATGCTAATGGCACTTGGGTTGTTCTAGGATTTCAGATTGCTCTGTCTAGTTTGGAGGAAGGGCCTTTCATGGCTTTGGTTTACATAGGGGTCTTTCATGGCTTTGGTTTACATAGGGGCCTTTCATGGTTTGGGTTTACATAGGGGCCTTTCATGGCTTGGGTTTACATAGGTACCTTTCATGGCTTGGGTTTACATAGGGAACTTTCATGGCTGGGGTTTACATAGGTCTTTTCATGGTGTGTGTTTACAATAGAGCTTTTCATGGCTTGGGTTTACATAGGGGCTTTTCATGGCTTGGGTTTACAGTGGCAAGCACCAACCGTAAAAACAATATATACATTTTGTCGTGATTATCCATGTTGCAGCCTTATCTCTTTATATTTAATATTACAGTTTAATGAAATATTTGGCAGATCCCTGGTGTAATATTTCATTACTTAGCGGTTTTATCTGTAAATAGAGTAACAGGCGGAGCTGAATTATACAAGGGCTGCTATAAATCCTCGAGTGCCGTTAGCCCATGTGTATTCTTCTCAATAATGGATACTGTTATGTTGCTCTTCGTAATAAAAGTCTCATTACCATTTAAGAGGCATCACACAAAAAAGTAATTTGTACTTATTCACGCCCACTCTGTTGGCTCTCTCGTGTCTCACTGGGACCCATTACGTCTCTTCAGACCCCACTACGTATATCGTTTATATTCTGAAATTCAAAATTATTTTTCCTTCTCTGTTTTCTGGAAACTTTATCTGGCTGGCGTCGGAAAGGACACAAAACTCTACATTGCTTTACACTGTTATTCACAGTATGTAAGGGTATGATTTTTATTCTGTTATTGACGTTATTTGGTCTGCCCGTTCGATTAAATATTTCCAGCTCCAAGAAATGTTACTAATTGCCAGTTGGTAGAAGCTGCCTTATTTGAATTGTTTTTACTTCTGTTATTTCTTTTTGTTAGTTTTCTATTATCACCATCAGTAGTATTGTTATTTTTAATGACTATTCTCCTAGTATTTTACTACATTTTTGTCTATTAATTTAATGTTTTGTATTTCCCTTTACCTTTTCTTACTTCCTAATGAGTGTCCTATTCTTTGAAAGCTTGTACTTCAAGTCAGTGGCCCCTGTGGGCTTGTTCCATATAATAATATAATATAATAATAATAATAATGATAAGTGGCGCCGTGGCAGACGTAAATGGATCCTCTGGCAACAGAGTAACTTCGTCCGGCAGCCAGTTATACGGCCCAATTGACGGGGAGGGCGGTCAGGTACTTGGAGGTCGTCATCCAGCAACTGACCACCATAACGACGACAGTAACCAGCAACCAGAGACTTGAGTTACAGAGGCAAACCAGAAGAAGAAATGGACAGGTGAAGAGAATAAGGTAATGTGGAAATGCTACATTAGAAGTAACCTGACGGAAAGAGGATACAGAAGAAGGTTAGTCAACATCTAGAATGAGAGAAATTACACCCCTCAAACAGAACAGAGGCTGGCAGACCAAGTAAAGAACATAAAGAACAAGAACTGGGTCTCCACAACAGAAAGAGAGAAACTTGAAAGAGAAATAACACCCAGCAACGAAGGACAAGAAGACGAACTAGAGATGACATCACAGAAGAAGACAGGAATGAAGAGCTACGAAACAATGACACACGAATAAACACGGAAGAATTAACGGAGAGGACGGAATGGCTGAAAAAGATCAGACAATGGATGAAGCCAGATACAGAAAGAACAAAGATCCCCTCCATGAAAGCCTACATCACAAAGAATAACATGGCAGTGCCTCATTAGTGTCATCGGTATGGTCTTGGCCAGCCACTGCGAGTTCGATTCTCGGGCATTCCACTGAGGGGTTAGAGATGTGTATTTCTGGTGATAGAAATTCATTCTGGACGTGGTTCGGAAGTCACATAAAGCCGTTGGTCCCGTTGCTGAATAACCTATGGTTCCTTGCAACGTAAAAACACCATACAAACAAACAAACAAACAACCTGGCATGCAGAAGCAAGACTAGTAGTAGAACTAATAGGGATGCAAACGCTATCACCACCATCACAACCAACCCAACTGAAACCAAAGCAGCAGCCACCTTGGAAAAGGCACCTGGAAAAGCAAATCATGGTGATGAGATCTGACTTAAGCAAACTGAAAGAGATGGCAGAAAAGAGGCTAAGAAGCAAGAAAACAAAGGAGGAACCGAACGAGAAATACAAAGTACAAGAGAAGGTACTAAATAACACAACAGAAGATATGAAACAGAGGCTTAAAGCCAAGGCATGTAAGATTCAATGGTACGTGGACAGGAATAAAGGATACCAACTCTTCGCAACCAACCAGAAAAGACTATACGGTCAACTAAGAGGGGAAGACAACCACCAGGAAATCCCTGACGCTGAACCGAGTAAGAGTCACTGGGAAAACATATGGAACAATCCAGTATCACACAACAACATGCAACGTGGCTCCAGAAAGTCAAGGCAGAAGAAATGGGGAGAATAAAACAAAAACTTCAAGGCCCTACACCCACAAATAGCAGAACAACTCCAGCATTGTATCACAAACCACTATGCTCCCAAATGGATGACCACAGGAACAACATGCTTAGTACGGAAAGACAAGAACAAGGGAAATAGCAAGTAACTAAAGGCCTATCATCTGCCTGCTAGTTATATGGAAGTTACTAACAGTTATCACCAGTGAAAGGCTATATGAGGATACAAACACCATCCCCCACCAACAGAAAGGCTGCAGAAGGAAGTGTAGGGGCACAAAAGACCAGCTCCTGATAGACAAAATGGTAATGAAGAATAGTAAGAGAAGTAAAACCAACTTAAGCATGGTATGGATTGACTACAAGAAAGCCTTCGCCATGATACCACAAACATGGTTAATAGAATGCTTGAAAATATATGGGGCAGAGGAAAACATCATCAGCTTCCTCAAAAATAGTGTGCAACTGGAATACAGTACTTACAAGCTCTGGGATAAGAGTAGGAGAGGTTAACATCAGGAGAGGGATCTTTCAAGGCGACTCACTCTCCCCACAACTCTTTGTAGTAGTCATGAGTCTTGATTCCCATGACGAAAGTACTAAAGAAGATGGATGCTGGGTACCAACTCAAGAAAGGAGGCAATAGAATTAACTATCTAATGTTCATGGACGGCATCAAGCTGTATGGTAAGAGCATTAAGGAAATAGACACCCAAATCCAGACTGTAAGAATTTTATCTGGGGACATCAGGATGGAGTTTGGAACAGAAAAATATGCCTTGGTCAACATACAAAAAGGCTAAGAAACAAGGCCTGTAGGGATAAAGCTACTAGATGGGAATAGCATCAAAGACATAGGTGAGGCATGATACATATACCTGGGAATGATAGAAAACGCCAAGAGATGAAGGACACGATTGTGAAAGAATATATGTAGAGACTTCAGGCAATAATCAAGGCAAAACTCTTCGCCGGAAATATGATGAAAGTCATAAACACATGGGCAGTACCAGTAATCAGATACAAGTAGTGGAGTGGACGAAGGCTGAACTCCGCAGTATAGACCAGAAAACTAGGAAACACATGACAATACACAAAGTACTACACCCAAG
This sequence comes from Macrobrachium nipponense, assembly GCF_015104395.2. Lineage (NCBI taxonomy): Eukaryota > Metazoa > Arthropoda > Malacostraca > Decapoda > Palaemonidae > Macrobrachium > Macrobrachium nipponense. The sequence continues at coordinate 12,070,321 of NC_061089.1, forward strand.
AGTAAATACAGACTGACTATACATACCATGAAAGGAAGGAGGGAGAGGGGTACTAAGCATTAAGGAATGCGTCACCATCGAGAGCAGAGCACTGGGGCAATATGTATCTGAAAACCAGTGAAGAGGGAGTGTTTAAGGAGTGCATGGGAAGAAAGACTGATAAAAGTAGACGAAGACCTAGAAATATACGGAGACAGGAGAATGTCAAACAAAACAGAGGAATGGCACAACAAACCAATGCATGGACAGTACATGAGTCAGACTAAAGAACTCTCCAGCGATGAAACACGGCAATGGCTACAAAGGGGAGAAGTGAAAAAGGAATGCTAACTGCAGCTTAAGATACAATAGATGGAAATAACATCTCGCCCATATGCAGGGAGTGTAATACTATGGAAAACGAGACCATAAACCACATAGGAAGCGAATATCTGGCACTTGCACAGAACCAGTTTAAAAAGAGGCTTGATTCAGTAGCAAAAGCCCTCCACTGGAGTTAGTGCAAGAAACTCCAGCTACCTTGCAGTAATAAATGGTACTAACACCGACCTGAAGGAGTGATAGAAGACGGTCAAGCAAAGATCCTCTGGGACTATGGTATCAGAACATATAGGGAGAAGTATCACTCATTAATGTCGCAATACCGTGGGACACCAGAGTAGACGAGAAAGAGAGAGAAAAGATTTGTAAGTATCAAGACCTGAAAATGGATATAAGAAGGATATGGGATATGCCGGTGGAAATTGCACCCATAATCATAGGAACACTTGACACGATCCCTAGATCCCTGAAAAGGAACATTAAAAAACTGGATGCCGAAGTAGCGTCAGGATTCGTGCAGAAAAATGTGCTCCTAGAAAGAGCACACTTGGTGAGAAAAGTGATGAAGACTCCTAAAGTGGCAGGATGCAACCCGGAACCCCACACTATAAAAACCACCCAGTCGAATAGGATGACTGTGATTATATATATGTATATATATATATATATATATATATATATATATATATATATATATATATGTAAAATAATAATAATAATAAATAAGACCAGAATGCGCTGTAATAATATCAGGCAGTAACTGTCATTATTATTCATATGGAAGAAGCCTACAAGGGCCATTGACTTGAAGTTCAAGCTTTCAAATAAAAATATATAATAATAATTACCACTGCCTCATTTTTTACAGCGTTATTAAAGAATAGTAGTATCAATAAGCACCAGTACCACTCTTAGGATTTATAACTTCACTTAACAGTATATTAGTGTTCGCCATATTGTACATATTGAACACCCAAGGGTCAAACGAGTCTCTCTGTTAAATACATAGCTCTCGTGGGCGGAGAACGTACCAGTCAACCTCTGCATTTTATTAATTACCCTATCCAATTATTAAATGGTGTGCTACGGCCGTAAGGCAAAGGCGATTAATACAAAGTGTTATTGGTTCGAGACACTATTAAAAACTAAACGCTATCCTTGGGCATTAAACTAAATGATTATTTCTTAACGTCTTTTCTTTTACGCAGGAGCTTAATAAATTAGGGAATAACCTATAGTCTACGCGGACTTACCTGAACTGAGATTTTTTTTCAGTTTGAACCTATAGCATTAATAAACTAAAGGAAAATTCTCTCTCTCTCTCTCTCTCTCTCTCTCTCTCTCTCTCTCTCTCTCTCTCTCTCTCTCTCTCTCTCTCTCTCTCTCTCTCTCTCTCTCAGACTGTAATGGATGGGAAAGCTTCTTGTGCTCATTACTCAAGTCCTGCCTGTCACAATTTTAGATTTATCGCTAGACATTCAAAGAACATTTTACTCGTTCGTATTTGCTTCCCCCCCCCCCCTCTCTCTCTCTCTCTCTCTCTCTCTCTCTCTCTCTCTCTCGATACTTTTGTACATAGATGTAGTCAACAAATGGTTTAATGGCACTGTTTGTTCTATTGTATGTTGTTCTATTTGGGTCATTATTTTTTTCTTTTTGCCCCTCAAAGGTAACTTGGTCGGCTTGTAACCTTTACCAGAGCCTGTAAAGTTGGCATAAAAGAATGATAGTCTTATACCAGTACATGAATGCAGTATAGAAACTCATTAAGATAGTTACCCGCTGTGTGTGAGGAGTTCTCTTGTCATTGGTCATATTCTTAAATTTCCGTGAAGAAAATAAAAGTTTGCCATTTGTTCTATATATAACATCTAGGCGATTTGTACACCTGGCTCAAGAGATTTATTATTTCCCTTTCCAGTAGTGTAATTTGTAGTTTAAATATAATTTTGTATTCGGAAATCTAGTCGATTTCTGATAATATAAATATCCGTAAAATTATTCTGGAATCGGCAGTGTTCTTTAATAACTTCTAGTCATGTATGTTGCCAAGTGTTGGAGAGAGCCTCTGCTTCCAATTTCCTTTCTTCCTTTGCTTCGACCTGAATGTATTTGACCTGCTTCTTGCACTGCAACGCTTTCTCCTTATGAAGTTTATGTAGAACAAGTTTATTTATGCATGAGATCAATTTACAGCCTTTGGGGGCATTGTTACTTGGTATGAACAACTCTCTTTGTCATTGGCATTAATTCTTAACCCTTGCAACTTCTTAGTGATTTCCATTGTTTATACCGATAGCTGTCGCTGTAATTGTGTGTGTGTGTGTGTGTGTGTTTTTATAACTAATTGTCACTCATTTGGTGTATCCATTCTGTTCCTAATGAAGAGTACTCGATTTCTTTTGATTTGGGACATCTATTCTTTGGCTATTAACTTGATTAGTAAAAGTGATGAAAAAAATAGTCTTCATTGAGCTTTTATATTTATATGTTTCTCTGACCATCATCTGGAACTATGCTAAACTTGCTTTTGAAGATGGTGGAGATTCAGACAGGTTTTCCCATTATTGCCTCGAAATATTTTCTCTCGTAATCTCAATTTATGATATATTTTGCCTTTTTAAATAGTACTTATTTATGAGTGGAAATGATGTCAGAATGTACCTACCCAAGAGCTGTTTAAGAGGTAATTGCAAAAATGATTTAATCAGTCCAAGTTTCTCCGATGCTAATTTTTGCAGAAATATTTATCCAGACACTGGAAGCTAATGTACTTCCAGGAAGTAGTTGAGAACTCTGACTTAGCCCTTTTTATGACTTGGATTACCTACTGGGTATCCTTGTATATATATAAACTTTGTAACTTAGATGTAGGGAGCTATGTAACCAATATCATTCACAGTTCTGTTAAGTCGTTGATGTTGATTTTAGTAAGCCTAGTGTTTTGTACCTTTGTTGTTTTTCAGTGTTGGTCTAGAAGTAAAGCTAGTATATTAGGCAAATACACATCTTTTAGCAGTTGTTTGATCTCCCAAAAGGTTAACGAAGAAGTTGCAGTCATGATATTGAATACAGAAGCAAGCCATATAAGTCATAGGGGATGAGGCTGAAATGCAGCTAAACTAAGGTCTTAATAATAGCTAGTCTCGTGTATTCTCCAATTCAACAATTCCCCCCCCCCCCCCCCCCCCCCCAATAGGTAACACTGTACATGGTTGTGGTCATTCGATGGTAGTGCTTGGTATACGTAGTCTTCAGCTGCAAGCTTGATTTCACTTCTGAACACTCAAAAAATTAATCTAATGCTGCAGAAAACTTTTTGATATGTGCAAAGCATTCTGTTCTTGATTTTTCCATGATATATATAACTGATATATACTGCGTATGGCTTAACTTTGGCAGAAATACGCTTGGGTTGTTTGCAGATATACTGTTGTCTCCTAATAACGGTAACGGTAGGGGTGTTACAGAATACATTTTGGAACTACTCATTTTTAAAGATTAGCATCGTCGCCAGGTTCCGCGAATGAATCACTGCCTAAAATCAAAGGTTGAAGCCCCTAAATTTGAGAGAGATTGTCATCTTGTGGGTTACCATGGTGGGGAAAAATAATAATAATCATCTCCTCGATGGGAACTGATGGAAATTAGTGATTTGGAAGTATCAGCGTAATATTCCCTCATTCTCGTAATTTTGGTCGAAACAGACGCAAAACACTATTTAACTTCTAAGGTTTTTATAACAAGACACTCAGGCTATACTACAAGCGTACAACGCCAAAACTTGGCTCTTACCCAGTGTTTAGGGAAAGCTGTCAAGGCAGGTGTTGCTTTAAAAATATATGCCACATGGGAATGCGTGCTTAGAAAAATATAGTACTGCGTACTACTAACAACATTTCAAAACACTTCAGCTCAAAAAGGAAGTGAATTCAGATATATTTTATTTTTTATCTTTCGACTAAAGAAGTTCGACCGATACTGCGATGAAAGAGGGATAGGCTACGGCATTTCGCTTTCCGAAGCTCTTATCTGTGACATACAAATCCGAGTTTTCGCTGCGTTCACAAAGCAACAATGAAACGAAAAACTGCACCGGACGCCGTTTTCTGGTAAACTAGAGGAAAAGTTTTTCCTGATAAAAGGTCGCAATGATTTCAGAAAAGAGCGGCAGTCACGTGGAGGATTATTGTCTCCCCCAAGTAAATCCCTTCTGAGCAAAGAAAGCTTGGTACTTTATGAAGATGAAAGAGATTTAAGATTATAGATGATTGTTTAACCGTTTTTAAGCTGGCATCTAATCTATGCGTGCGTTTGATCTGAGAATGACAAGCAACAAAAACACAAGTTAGGGCAGTTAGTTTCCCAAGGAGATTGTGACTGCAGTGTCAGTGACAAACGGAGATAGTGATGCCGATTTTCCTAAGGTGGTACCGAGGGCGTATTTCCTAACTGGCACGTGTTTCAATTTGTGAAAAGTATTATAATGCGCATGCAATATAGCCTAGTACAGTTCATATTTTGTAGGGGTTCAAACTGGATTTTTTCAAGAAAAGAAAAACTTTTCGCTGTGTACATGTAATGTGTAGGACCCCTTGCTAGACCTTTTCCCATTGGGCGTCCCTTGGTAAAAGCTTTCTTCCCGAGATTTTTGGACCAGAACCGTCCTTGTAATTAATTCAGTTTACATAACCGTGGACTGAAGAAAATATTTTCTTGTCTTTGGTCATCATATTTGTCGTCAGTTTTGTTTTATCAGTTTTTATATTATTTGTCTGAGTATATCTTTTACCGTCTCTTCTCCTCGTTGTACCTGTTATGGGCGTTGGGGCGGACCTCAGTGTCAACCTCTGCTAAAACTATTTTATTGTTATATATTTAGAATGATGCCATTCCGAGAAAGAATACCTTGGTTTGTGCAGCTGAATCTGTTTTGTAGTCACTGCGGTATTACTTTGTTAACGGCAATTGTTTCCACCTAGTCCGTATCATTCTCTCTCCCCGCATGGAAACAGATAGAAGGAATAGCCGAAAACATCATGGAGCGAAAAATATCAGAAAGAGCAAGCAGAGGTAGATTAATAGTGCCCAAAACTATACCAGGAAAAATAAGAAAAGCACACAGGACATTAATCCACTACGCACCAGCATCGATAATGCAGCGTCTATTCAATGCGTTGCCAGCTCATCTGAGGAATATATCAGGAGTGAGCGTAAATGTGTTTTAAGAATAAGCTCGACAAATATCTAAGCTGCATCCCAGACCATCCAAGATTGGAAGATGCAAAATATACCGGAAGATGCACTACCAACTCTCTGGTAGACATTAGAGGTGCCTCACACTGAGGGACCCGGGGCAACCTGAACAAGATGTAAGGTCTGTAAGGTAAGGCCTTTTCGACCGTGTTGTAAATAGTGTAGCCTAAACAAAATAATGGCAAGGTTAATTTATATATGAATTCAGAATCAGCTACGATTAATGTCCTCAAATTCAAAGCAGATAATGTGTTTGTTTTTAAGAATTTCTGTGTCAGTGCGTCCAAAGAAGACGCGACAAGAAAGTAGATGAGCACAAATGCCATGTGTGGCATCCTTTTCATGGGTCGTGTTTTACCATTCATCTCTGCAATAGCCACGAGTTTTTCCATTGACAGGGACTAAATCGGGCAGTATTTTTGTCTAAAATTCGACCGAACACCTTTCCTTCAGTGCTGTCACCACGTCTGGATTTTTTTTTCTTTTTTTTTTACTACAGACGGACAGTAGTGCAGAATGTTTCTCTTGAAATTGCTCTATGGATAATGTTTTTAAACTGTAACTTACAAAGTTAGGAATCACTCTTTCGCGCAGTGAATTTCAGTGTTAGAAACTTTATTTCTCCAGAATTAGGATTATGTCGAGATGTGTTGCGTTTTTATTATTGTCGTGATGATGATACCTGTTAATGCAGAATCCCATAAGGCGTTTAAGGAATTAAAATAATTAAAATTGTTCTGAATTTTGATATTTTTATCATTATTTTTTTATATGTATGGAAACCTGAGTAAATGTATTTAATGTGCGCATGTAATCCAGTGTAACAGCAGTTGCCTTGTTCAGTTTTTATCCTTTAAATTTCATTTTCATTCACTCATCACCACACGAATGACGTGCATGGTCCCAGTTCTTGGTCTATGGCCTGAACTTGGTATTTCATCCTAATCCTTCGGGCCAGCCTTATGAAAGCTGGTAGTCAGTTCAGTGGTCTGGTCAAACTGTTTTAATAATGAATAGTCGTCTAGTTTTCAAGGCCCTTATTCATACAGGAATAATCTTCGTTTCCAATAATTTTGTAAATATGTGTGTTTTGACCTTGCTTATTGCGATGCAAGCATAAGACCACATGAATTGTGAACTGTCTTGCTGAGGTGTTAATTGCCAAAAGGATTTGTTCTATTTTATAAAGTTGCCCATAGCTGAACCACCCCGCCAATTCTCCTTCCACCATTGGCTTATTTCCGTTTCTCGAAGGTAACTCACAGACTATAAATATAGGCTAATTTCCTTCGACCTTGACCTGTCATAATCCTCTATGGTATTTGTTGACGTTGCTTGTCATCTAAACAGGAGAGGTTAAAGTTTGCGCCTATCTTGGAAACGATAAGTTTTATAATGCACGAAGATATGTAAGTAAACAGGACGTCGACTTTGAGGAATAGCAATTTTAATTCGTGTACATTCAAAGTTTATTATATATATATATATATATATATATATATATATATATATATATATATATATATATATATATATATATATTATATATATATATATATATATATATATATATATATATTTAGGGATGCACCGATACGAAATTTTTGCCCGATACCGATACCTGTTCCCTCCATAGCACTGTTATTTAGGAGAATATATATTGTTACTGAAATCATTCTTGTTCTTTGGTTATTGTATATTAAAGGTTCAAAAGTTGAAAGGTCATATAGTTAGGTTATATCAACAATTTCAAAGGCATGAATAATATTGAAAAATAACATCAAGTATTACTATTAAGTATTTAATCCCTTTATTAACTGGATACAGTTTGGTTTTATATTATGGCTATCATTAGAAGTCTTAACAATTTATGTACGTAGTGCTTACTCGAATTCACTAATATATACTTTTATTCTGAGTTTCAATTTATATATCGGATAGAAACAGTTGACAGACTCATTTATTTAGATTATGAAAACATCCTGGTAATGGAGGGGTTAATCCTTTGCCTCATTACAATACATAAATTTGTTCTATGAAGTAATCCCAAGAAAAATGAGATACCGCTACACAAATAAAAATAAGATTAAGAAAGGACCAGAGTTTGTTTCTCAGTATAGATCAACAAAACATTCAACTCAAAAAAAAGCACAAATCCTTTGGCAAGTTCCAACTCATACTGGACTTGGATCATCTGAACTAAGTTAAAATTACAATTGTATCAAAGATAAAATTTAATATAATTATCCTAGATATGAAAAGAGGTACAGGAAAAGAAATGAAAAGAGGCACAGGAAATTAATGTTATGCCAAACTTTATTTGGTGGGCTTTGTTAATATAAGCATTTTAGGAAGCTTAGAAGAATTTAAAATTTTTATACTAATGACAAAGTTATCGGCTGGTATCGGCCAGAAATTCACCGAGACCATACCGATACCGATACCACAAAAACTAGCCGATACCACCGATACCAATACTTGGCCACATCCCTAATATATATATATATATATATATATATATATATATATATATATATATTATATATATATATATATATATATGTATATATATGCGCACAGAAGGCGTTATAAAGAAAGGAGTTTTGGTTGACCCCCTAGTGACCCAGAGCTACTGACCAAAACTATAATTTCCCTCCTTAGCATTCCCGTAGGGCAATAGTTCCCAACCTTTCTTTGGTCATTCCCTACCTTCTTCTTCTTCTTCTTTTTCCTTCAATTCTTCTTCTTCTTCTTCTTCTTCTTCTTCTTCTTCTTCTTTTTTTCCGACACCGTTATCCCAACATTAAGGGGTCTGTTTCCTGATCGGCCTCCAACAAACCTCTTCTCTCCATATAATGATAATAATAATAGTAATACCTTTATTCCACAATATTACAGTGGGTATTTTTACAATGTGCATTGATGTAAAATATACATAAAATTTGTTTAAAATTTAACCTCTGCTGATTAAAGTAATATACACAGATTTATATCTAAATATCCATTAAAAGTATTTTAAATAAGAATCATTAGATACATAAAATCTGAACATAAAAACACATTCTTATTAGTAAAAAAATTATCATAAACTTGGTCAGAATTACAGATATAATACAAAATTAAGATATACCTGTAACATCAAACAAAAATGTACATTATACAAATGCCAATAATGGGTTATATATTCAATTTCGTTAAGAAACTAGCTTTATCTCGCCGGTCATGCCCTACATAATTTCCCCTAAAATCCTGACCCCCCCTCCCCCCTGTGGTAATATACCATTATAGTATATCACCACTATAATTCTTACATTCACGTGGAGGAAGCCTAACAGGCCATTAACTTGGTTCAAACATTCTCGAATTGACCCCTTAAAAATCAAAGTAGCCGGACGCTCCACGTTGGGAACCACGGCCTTAGGATAAACTCAATTTTTTCAACAGTCGAGAAAAGATACTTGAGGAAAAGATATGTCACACTTTCTTAATGACAGTTTTACTCTTTATTATAGTTGAATATGTTTCTCAAATAGTCGTTTTCATTTCAGTTTTTTTTAATAGTGAAGGTTGGTGGGACTGTCTGCCAGTGTTTTTCTAGCCCCTAATCAAACCAGAAAGCTACGAACAAGTAAGACGATTTACTCGTTGCCATCTTTTTCCGGATTTGATTCCTAAAACCTTGGTGGAAATTGGAATGCTATTGTTCTGCGCATCTAACCGACGTATGATTTCAATTGAACATTGAAATCATACGTTAAGCTGTTTTGATCACAGGGTAGGGTTAGGGTAAGGAGCATTTAGTTTGTAATTTAAATAAATTGCACAAATGCCTAGACTCTAACCCTGACCCATTAATGAAAATAAATATACCGCGAGGTAAGAATATTGCCTCTTCAAGTGATGGTATATTGTAGATCAGGGCTTTTTAAACTTTTTTTCCCGTGACCCCCAGCAAGTATGTACTGCATTTCGTATGATGCCCATTTGTAATAAATCAGACACAGTATACGAATTATGTTGCCATATGTATGAGTGACGTGTGATAATTACATAGTTGTGGATATAACCTATTCAGTTAATCGCATGTTTCTATTTTGATACAGTGCATAAAAGCTTACAAAATGGGAATAGTGAACAATATTTTTGAGTTTTCCATTTAATGAGGAGGAGGTGCTTGTTTTTCAGAAGCAGTTGATTCCACTTTAGAACATAAGAAGAAAATGCAACACGCTTATTTGGGTAAATGTGTAATAAGTACGATGTCATTTTTTGTGGATTTTTTTTCTGTGTTGTGGCCCATTTTACTTATCTTGCGTCTTGACAGCTCGTGGGAGGGAACAAGGTGGATTTTATGACCGGATTAAAGAAACCCGAATTCAGGGAGGCAAATTAACTCTAGTCGGATTATAAGTCCGGAAGACTTTGGCGACGAAGCTATGACGGCCATGTTCTTAGTCATTTAGGGTTGACTATAGGCCCAAAGGAAATAGGCAAGACGTCGAGCTTGGCTGTAAAAATGGCAAAGGGCTGCCTGTTCAAGGAAGAAGGTGAAATGATGAGACAGAATTATTAGTATTAGAATATGAAACTTATTCACATGGAGCAAGCACACAGGGGTCTTTGACTTGAAATTCAAGCTTTCAAAGAATGTTGGTTTCAACCCCCCACCGCTTCAGACCCCACACTGCACCACACAGATCATGATGCGGAGCCCTGGATTTTTCACCGCCCTTAAGGAGGCGTGAACCCGTAACATTTGGGCGACATGCCACGATGCTAGCCACCATACCAGCGACCAGTAAGAGAATTCCAAATCCTGGTAGTAGAAGCAAAGTAGCAGTCGCAGATTCGTTGAAACCCAAGTGATTCCCAATTTCCAGGGCATAAGTGCTGGAAGAGGTGGCTTGTTGGGTTTTACGAGGTCACTTGCTTAGAGGAAGGAATCTCCCATTCAGTTCAGCAGAACCGTGACCGAAACAGCAATTATAGAAAAGATGGACTATAACATTGCAGTCACAAGGAACAGGATCGAGTGGGAATTATGGTATTCTGAATGTTTGGATGAGAAAAGTGAATTTAATAGGACTGGATATTTGTGTTGTTTGTTTGCGTTTTGTGGTGCTTGTTAGGAAAGATTACGACTGTTAATGTTACTTGTTGCTTGTTTAGCATGTACTACAGTGGTTTTTGACTCTTCGTAATTTTGTTCGCTATTGATAATTTCAATCTATTTGTTTTGATTGATTCGTGCAATGTTTGTGTAGACGAATATTGGCGAATTTTTTTTTTGGTAGTAATAGATAGCTCACAAGTGCAAGGGTGTTTGTTTCGCACGCGTGTTTGTACAGTAGATAGAGTGAAGGAATGGTAGAAAAGAAAAGCCTTGAATTTCCCGGAAATGTAGAATTTATCGGAGGATAAAAGATGACAATCATCAAGCCATCGTTTTTCATGAAAACACAAAAATATGTTGGCCATTGGGACTGAAAGTGGAGATCTCATGGGGAAACCCTCAAATTGTTAGTAGTGCAAATTAATGAATAAAAAATGGTTATCGTCTATGTTTAGGTTAAAAAGCATTTTAGCTTAACTTATGCATAAACGATAACCACTTTATTCATTAATTTGCACTACAAACAATTCGAGGGTTTCCCCATGGGATCTCCACTTTCAGTACCAATGGCCAACATATTTCTGTTTTCATGAAAAAATATGGCTTGATGATTGTCCCTAGAGTTTAAACCAATCATTTATCACAGGTATGTTGATAATTAAAGGTGAGTAATGCATTGTATTAGGGGATCGACTTCCTGCTGTTAAGTCTTTTGTACAGGGAGGTACACAAAACTGCTGACGTTGGGGAAGTTTCTACATTGAGGTCAACCTGTTATTGAGCTCTGAAGTTCTTTAGATATACTCTCACAGTATAAAGGACCTTGATTAATCAGTTTAAATATGTTCCGAACACCGAATGCCGTCTTGTATTTCCCAGGAGCAAACTCCTAATTGGAAACTGCTTATGTATATATATGCATGTTATATGATTGAGTGTATTAGATCAGTGGTTCGTAATTTGGGGCTGCCCCCCCCCCCCCCCCCCCCCCCCCACTCCCCGCTCATGTAATTCCAGGGGAGGCACGAGCCCTAGCGACAAATTTAAAATTCTTTAATTATATTCGTTACTCTCTTAACATGAGTGAGGAACTAGTAGTGAGAAGTTATGACAAAATGGATGAGTATCGCCTTATAACATTCGTTTCCTACAGTTTACTACTTTAGCTAGACTCGTTGGGCTTCCCATATGCTGTCATTTACCTCCCTCCCTCCCTATCCCTCGAGACCCCTTCTCTATCGCTTTTTCTCTATTTTCCTTTAAATGTGGGTGGGAATTTTACCCATTGATGCCAGGAAGGGGGCGCGGAAGGAAGGGCCAATTCTTAAAGGGGGCGTGGCAATAAAAAGTTTGAGAACCCTGTGTTAGATAAATATTTTTTCAGGGTTAGTTTATGTTAATTCACAAGTAGTTACAGAAATGTTATCACAGTATTATATAATTATGTGGACTTTTGTATTATAGTTTCTTCAAGTTTTGCAAAGAGAGACAACATAAGATGATATTACGTAGAAACTTAGATCAAAGCAAAAGGCTACATCACGAGAAGATGAAGATAAGACGAAAAATCTGTGGAAAGTTCGTCCCGTTATCTTTGCCTCTTAACTGATGGAGACGTTATTGGTCAGAAGTTCTATTACTTCTCTGAATATCCCGGTAATCTTCCGGAGTTCCCCCCAGTGCTCGTCAGAAAACGAGAGCCTCTAGGCATTGCGACTAACGCAGGCTGCATCAGACCTTGTTTCTCCTAATTTACTGTAAAATGTAATAACCATCTGACAGAGGTCGTAGTTGGCATTTGTCTTCTGTTAATAGGGCTCTCTGATGATAGTAGTCGCCCGCGATCTGCTCTCCACTCCTCTTTTCCCCTTTTGATCTCTCTCTCTCTCTCTCTCTCTCTCTCTCTCTCTCTCTCTCTCTCTCTCTCTCTCTCTCTCTCTCTCTCTCTCTTCCAGCCCTTTCCTCCTCTCTCCATCGCACGAGAGGCAACGTGGGGACACACTTCACTCCCTGGGACTCTTCGGAAATCTTTAGGTAATGGGGTAGTAAAGTTGTTTTCCTCCGACTAATGGGTTTGCAAAGGAGATTTTCTTCAGAGGGGTAAGGAAGGAAGGGAGTGTTGAAACCTTGGCTCCTCCTCCTCCTCCTCCTCCTCCTCCTCTCTTCTGCCGCCTGCTCGATAATCTTAATTGGCCCAAAGTATTTTTTCTTTCATCTTTTTTTTCGGTAGGTTGTAACTGTCTTGTGCAGGGCTGTAGCTTAGGTGAAAGTTTGATGGTTCGGGGCTTACTACCCACTGGTTTCTCCGCCAGACTCTTAGCCCAACGGCCAAGTTAATGGCTCTTATTACGCTGTTATCGTATACGGTAGGACTTCCCTCCAAGCTTTTTTTCTTGTCTCGCGCTTTGTCTCTCCCAGAGGCCGCAAAGGAAGTGGAAAGCCCATTCGCATTATTAGAAAAGGTTGGAAGATAACGCCTGCCGAGCCAAGGAGGTTGCGCCATTATTAACATGATTATAATTGAAATAACAGAAAGTGTTCCCCGGTGCTGATCATACTCGCCATTTTTGCGGTTGTTTTTATTGTTGCTTGTTATATCGAAACTGTTATTGTTACTGTTCCGGAGAAAATGGTGGCAAATTAGTATTGAATCTGGCAAGACACTGTACGTATGTTTTAGGCGTTTTACGTTATTATTATTATTATTATTATTATTATTATTATTATTATTATTATTATTATTATTATTATTATTATTATTATTATTATTTTATTATTATTATTATTATTATTATGTAGAATCTACTGGTCGCGTTCATGGGCTACATGTAGGCTATATATGTTTAATATTAATCCACAAACACATTTCAACTTCTCGATGTTTGCACACCTTTTTTTTTATTTTTTTGCATGAGCTTGTATAAGTGTATAAAAAGTTTGAGGGAAACGAGAATTTAGAGTTTTCTGGGGTTTTCGCATTATTATTATTATTATTATTATTATTATTATTATTATTATTATTATTATTATTATTATTATTATTATTATTATTATTATTATTACTGAGAGACGGGTGTCCCTGTTAATATGTTTTCTTTAGCTTAACGCTCCATCAACAAAATGAAAATAAACTATCAGTTTGTTTACTATTATTAGTTGTGAAATGTATTAGGTAATTGTTTTTTCTATAATCATCACATCAGCCCGCGTTCTTGAAGGTATGACCAGTTACTAAACCGAAATTACAAAATCACGACATTCCTATGACAGGACGGCTTGTTTTTTAGTGTAAATTTTTCCCTTCTATCAGTAGATAAAAAAAATATACCCGACTGTATCCATATCCTTTGAGAAAACCATTGAAGTACTAGTGAAAGGATGCCTTTTGTTTGCAATGTAGCATGATCATTAAAAGCACCCTCCCTAAAGAGGTAGACATTTTTACGCCCTAGTTTGAGTTGAGTCAAGATGCTACGGAGAAGTTTTAATAGCAGCATAATGACTCCCCCTTACATATATAAAGTGTAGTGCGCTTACATCCGGGAGATTAAGACCATTTTGCTTGGACGTACTATTTCTCATAACCCAGGAATTGATAAGTGTCCCGTTCAGCGCCATTTTAGCTCCTAGGCATTACATATGGATCTTTGTGGCGTTACTTCGGCCCCTAGCTGAAACCCTTACCGTTTCTGTTACTGTAACTCCTTTCATATTCTATTTCTTCCATCTTACTTTCTATTCTTCCATCTTACTTTCTACCCTTTCCTAACAACTACTCCCCGCTGCTGTCAATGCGGAAAGAGAGGAATTTTGTTCCGGTGATTAGATATTAATTTCTCAGTATAATGTGGTCCGGATCCCACAATAAGCTGTAGGTCCCGTTGCTAATTAATCAATTGGTTCCTGTCCATTATTTTAGATTTTGTGAACCTTATGCCAGCACTGGCTCTTGATCCTAGAGCAGCCCGTAAATCCTAGCCACGTAAAGAAATAAAATCTAATACTTCGGGCCAGCCCTAGGAGAGCTTTTAATCAGTTCAGTGATTTGGTTAAACTAAGGTACATATACGTATTTTTTTTTTTACTTGGAGCAACTGCAAGGTTTTCTTCCAGTTACACCTTTCAACCTTTTTACTGTCAATATCCGTTTCAGTGCTAAATGACCTCATAGATCCCAGTACTTGGCCTTTGGTTTAAATTCTATATTCAGTTCAATTTCCAACCAATACATCATCCTTTGCTTTAACATAACGTCCAAAACACGTCAACGTTCCAATCCATTGTCTTCATATTTTAGCCCAGTACCCTTTCTAGCTTATGTCGATGTTAGATCTCTTGATTTGTCGATTCTCTGCCAACAATTCATCTCCAGAGCATTTCTCATCTCTCAGCGACATCCGTCTCGTTCAGTGATAACCCATTTTGTAACCATCCTCCTATCCTAACACGCACACACTTTTCGCATCAACTTCCATATGCAATCGTAATTGTATTTTCATTATTGGTTTCTTACACATTCTAACCCTCGAGAAGAGTTTCAGTAGCTTCATCTTAACAAATCCATTTTAGATCCCAGTACCTTGCAAAAACCTCTTGTTTTTCCATGACATATTAATATCTATTTATATTGATTTGTAGGCTATTAGCTGACGATAAGTACTTACACGTATCATTCACATATTTTTAACTGTCCCTTTTATTGAAAAAAAGTTACTATCTACACATAATATTCTCTACCAACTTCACGTTTCTCTAGGTACATTATGCATAACACGTTTATCACTTTACTCCCAAAAAGCCTCTTATTTTATTTATATGAATAGTATATCTAATAGTTACTATGCATCCTCATTTCTTCTTTGGATTACTGTTTATCCTCTATAATCTGGTATCCGTGTGTGTGTGTCTTTTAGCAGTATTATACTCAAAACTCTTAAATGCTATTTTCTCTCGTGTTGCTTTTGCTGTAGATAAAAGGTTCCTTGTATCTATTACTTGGGAGCCTTTCCATCATCAAAACATGCAATACTCCCACTCCACTCTGTTCGTTAACTTAATTACAGTATCATCACTGTAATGTAGCATTTCTATAGTAATCCTGTTAGCTCATCCTGTTAGATTTTTGCCAGTACTCCACGACCATTGTCATATGTAGATTAGTCCTTACACTCGTATATTGCAAGTTTTGCTTTTCTTATCTATATTCAACAAATTCTTTACATCTTCATTTTCATGTTTTTCCTCGCGAAGGTTCATTTGCTCGTTAAGTTTTCTGTACAGTAATATCTTCTAACAATTCTTGCTCACTTTGCCCGAAGATATTCATTGGTTCTCAACTCTCCTTGATTCCAGTCTTTGAACCTTGTAGACTTTGAAGCCCATCACGTGTTCAGTGCTATACTTTTAATTTTACCCCATTTTCCATCCATAGCAGCCATTCCCGTTATCATTTACGTCTAGTTATACTTAATTAATTGTCTTTTATCTACTTTCGTAGGTAATTATTAACAACATTGTAGCATCATTATTGTCAATTCTAAGTAGTACAGTACTGTTACTGATACATTTTTTTTATCGTAGCCAAGTTATTAGCTTCGTATGGCTTTTAAGTGCACCAAATGCAGCTGATTAAAACGTCACTTAATGTATTAGCGGAGTTCACATGGATTGTTGGCTGTCACTATTAAGCTACAATCATTGGTATCCAATTTTCCTTTAATATATAATCATTTTAATCTGCGTCATAGACGTCATTTATGGCAGGGAGAAACTGGGATGATCTCACCTCGATAGTAACCACCAAGAGTTTTAATCTGGTATGAATCCACCTATTCGGCGTGTTAAGTATAAGCCTATTGGGGATTACCGTAAAAGCATAATCAAAAGACTGTAAGTAGCATAAAGATAATGACCCCCAAGAAATATTAGTCCTATATAACGAACCCCCGAAAACCCTTGGGGGAACTATCTAGAAAGGTTTAGAAGGTGATCGCTGTCTGATAGTTGGACCATTCCTCACAGACCACTCTCAGTGAGCGAGTCATGCAGCCAAACCAAATGGCCAATCGTGCCACGTTTTCTGGTGCGAACGACTGCTGTTTCTTGGCGCTACTTGTACTATAGTAGTTTCACATCCACCGTGCATTTGATGTCTAGGCCAGTTCCTTACGACGCTCCTGATTGTCTGTTGATAAGCCAATCACAGGGCTGGAAACTCTCAGTCAATCTCGACAGTTCACATAGGCAGGACCTGTGTTCCTCCTCTCCTGAGGGATACGTCTTTCAAACGTATCCCTCGGGGGAGGTGGAAAATACATCCTACCCATGTGAACTCTCGAGAGAGACTGAGAGTTTCCACCTCTGCGATTAGCTTATGAACAGCCAATCAGGAGCGTCGTAAGGGACGGGCCTAGACATCAAATACACGGTTGATGTGAATCTACTATATATAGTCTATTTGGTCCCAGCTTCAAAAGCATTGAAAACTTAGTTTAACCAGACGGCAGAGCTGATTAACAGCTCTCCTAGGGGTGGCCCGAAGGATTAGACATATTTACGTGGCTAGGAACCAAATTGGCTACCTAGCAACGGAACATACAGCTTATTGTGGGATCCGAACCACATTATATCGAGAGGTGAATTTATAATCACCAAAAACAAATTCCCCTGATTCCACATTGGCAGAGCAGGGAATCGAACTCAAAGGTATTGAAAGGTTATATGTGTAGTATATTTGGTAAGATACTGAAATGAATACAGTTTCTACAACAGGAAGTGCTGTGAATTGCTCTTGTTATACGTGGTTTGCATCATTGTAGGCGTGAAAAAAAAGTCGCAATAGGCCCCAAGTAAATTTGATAGTGGTAACTTTTACGAAAAGTCAATGTCTTATGAATGCTTATTCTATGGTATTTTAAAACTTGTTTTGATGACAGTTAATCACATAAAAGATAAAGGTCATGTACTCTAATTTTTTATCCCTTTATTGAGAGTATGTGAAGACATATTTCCATTTTGAGTGAGGAAGAATGGCGTGTAGGTATAATGCATATATCATTTATCATCCTTATTATGAATTAGAGAAAGGGTTATGGTCTATCAGAAAAGTTGCCTTAATGTAGGAATTTATTTGATACTTTTTTTTCTTTCTTTTTTGCCGAGTTATGATTGCCGGTCAGAGTGATGTGAAGCGAAAATCATTTATTCAGGACTTGATGGTGCTTTTATAGCTGTGTGTTAACGGTATTTTAAAACATTCAGGCTCTGCAAATTCAGTTATATTGTGACTGTTCAGCAGTTGATTCATTCATTTTTTGTTTTTATTAAAAATGATTAATGAATTCCCATCTGTAAGAATCAGGAATCTCATAACAAACTCTGTTATTATTAACAATTCACTGCGTGTCCATTGAGTAACGTATGTCATGAATATGAGGTCATTATCTTTATGATATTTACAGTTTTCTGTTTATGTTTTTACGGTAATCTCCAACGGGCTTGTACTAAACACGCCGCAGAAGGTAGATATATACTACATTAAATCCCTTTGCGTTTTTTTTTTTTTTTTTTTGGTTGGGGGGGGGGGGGGCGGTGAGTTCACTATTTAGCAAAGATCGGTAAGAAGGCTAAAAAATGAGAAACAAAACCAGAGAGCCAAAGACAGTTGTTGTATAGCGATTGCGCATAAATAACGCAAATATTTGCAAAATTAAATTGATGCATATGTCAGGACATTTTGAGAAAGCCCCGTAGTATTAATCTTATACATTACCAGCATCAACATGGCCACTTAGTGAGGCACTAGCCATAGTCTTTTTGCGAGAAGTTAGCTAGAAGGGTTTCCTTTTGCACATATTTGAAAACTGGTTATGATACTCCATTAGCTCAATGATGGAGGGCCAGCTCATGCTCTGTCAGTCACCCCTTAATTTCATTAACTTAGTATCATCTATAGTTTCTGAAGTTAATATTCTCTTGCCTTCCACCCTATGCAGACAATAGTTTCATAGTGGATGTGCGACGTCTTCCTCTTGTTACACCTTTAAAACCTCTTATTCTGAATTTCTCTTTCAGCGCTGAATAACCTCAAAGTCCTCAGCGTTTGCATATTGGCCCAAATTAAATATAGCGCCTCAGTGGCGTGGTCGGTATGGTGTTGGCCTGCCACCTCGGTGGCCGCGTGTTCGGTTTTCGAGCATTCCATTGAGGCGTTAGCGATGTGTATTTCTAGTGATAGAAGTTCACTCTCGACGTGGTTCGGAAGTCACGTAAAGCCGTGGGGCCCGTTGCAGAATAACCACTGGTTTCATTCATGCAACGTAAAAACACCATACAAACAAACCAAATTATATAAGATATTTATATATATATATATATATATATATATATATATATATATATATATATATATATATATATATATATATATATATATATATATATATATATATATATATATATATATATATATATATATATATATATATATATATACATATATATATATATATATATATATATATATATATATATATATATATATATAATATATGTTAGTATTAGTTTCTGAATATCTATGCAGAAAAAATTATCTTTTTCCATGTGTTGTTGTTTATCTTTCACAAAATCTTGGGTGATACACTTTTTTTTTCAGTCGTGAACAGAAATCGACACAGTTCAGTCACGTTGTCACATAATTGGTCTTGACTGTATTCGTGATGTCCTAGTTTGAAAACAGACACCGATGTGCAGTCTGTTTTTCCTTCCGCCTTTGCTGTGTGCTTTGTGAAAGGAAGGATTGGAATTTAATGTGCTGTTACCTATATGTACATAATGACAGATTTTATCATTATACTTCGACCGCACCACTTCCACACAGACCTGACAAAATAGGGGACACTTTAGCATTTCATGCCTACTTCTGTGGACAAGCGAATACAAAGAGAAGGGTCTGGCCGAGAGGTCGCCCCCCCATACAGTTAAACGAAGCTAACGAGGTGCTTTAGATTCTAGAATTGTGAGACCAGCTTAAAAAGGCGAAAGGTAATTATAAAGCAGTACGTTGTATAACCACACCTCGCCGGTATCTCCGCCCCCTTGTGCCACAATTAATTCTAATTAGTAATCATTCTTAGGCTAAGGGGGCTAAAGACTGTGTTTTTCTGACCTGCTGGAACGCAATAGAAAAACATATTTTTCCATTGTTGGTGAAGGGGAGAGAGAGAGAGAGAGAGAGAGAGAGAGAGAGAGAGAGAGAGAGAGAGAGAGAGAGAGAGAGAGAACAGTACGATTATATGCCAAAATACTTAACGACAGAGTTGGGGTGACGTGACCTAAGGAAAGGTGGGTGCGAGCACAGCGCTACTTTTAGTTTTATGTAAAAAGACAAAATCTATTGAAATAGTTTTGTCTGTCCGTCCGCACTTTTGCTGTCCGCCCTCAGATCTTAAAAAGTATTGAGGCTAGAGGGCTGCAAATTGGTATGTTGATCGTCCACCCTCCAATCATCAAATATGCCAAATTGCAGCCCTATAGTCTCAGTAGTTTGTATTTTTTAAAGGTTGAATTTAGCCATGATCGTGCGTCTGGAAAAGCTATAGGCCGTGGTTAGTTCGGCTCATTTTTAGTTTTCCAGTTCCTGAAGAGATCTTGAACAAGAGTCACAGATAACGTTTGGTGCGAACTACCTACATAACCGAAAACAAATTCGTTAGCAATCTGCGGCAATTATAAGTGAATGGCATTTGTACGTGCACGTATACCGTGAGAGAGAGAGAGAGAGAGAGAGAGAGAG
Organism: Macrobrachium nipponense; assembly: GCF_015104395.2. Classification (NCBI taxonomy): domain Eukaryota; kingdom Metazoa; phylum Arthropoda; class Malacostraca; order Decapoda; family Palaemonidae; genus Macrobrachium; species Macrobrachium nipponense. The sequence continues at coordinate 12,090,804 of NC_061089.1, forward strand.
AGAGAGAGAGAGAGAGAGAGAGAGAGAGAGAGAGTGTTCTAAATTTAGGACTGAATTTTGTCTAGTTTTTCGAAAAAAAATATAAGGGTTAATGAAGGGATTTTTTTTTTCAGAAAACTGCCATATTAGGAAATGGCCAAATTAAAGTATAATTCTGCTGACCATAAACCTCATTCTGTTCTGCTGACCATAAATTTCATTTGGGTTTTGTCCGTAAATAAGTTTCGGTGTCAAGTTTCATTCGTGTCATTCGTTTGGTTTTTTGTTCAGCCATCCACAGGGATGATTCCCTCTCTGCCTGGCCCTTGTAAACTTGAATAATTAAGTTTCCAATACTTGCCACTTACGATGTATCTGCCTGAATAATCCAGGTGCTAATATTTTCATTCATGAG
>NC_061089.1:12096197-12098697 GCF_015104395.2 Macrobrachium nipponense
GGCAAAGGTTAAGGATTTTTTTCCATAAAATATTATCACCAGCCAAAGGATATTAAGAATTTTGTTTTTTCCATAAAAATATTATCACCACCGGCAAAGGATTAAGAATTTTTTTCCATAAATATTATCACCAGGCAAAGGATTAAGATTTTTTTTCATAAAACTTTATTACACCGAAGGCAAAGGATTAAGATTTTTTCCATTTTCAAATTAAATTATTTCACCAGGCAAAGGATAAAGATTTTTTTCATAAATATTATCACAGGCACCAAGGTTAAGATTTTCTTCCATAAATATTATCACCAGGCAAAGGATTAAGATTTTTTTCCATAAATATTAATCACCAGGCAAAAAGGATTAAGATTTTTTCCATAAATATTTATCACCAGGCAAAAGGATAAAGATTTTTTCATAAATTTTATTCACCAGGCAAAGGATTAAGTTTTTTCCATAAAAATATTATCACCAGGCAAAGGAGTAAAGATTTTTTTCCATAAATATTATCCACCAGGCACAGGTTAAGATGTTTTCCATAAATATTATCACCAGGCAAAGGTTAAGATTTTTTCCATAAATATTATCACCAGGCAAAGGATAAGATTTTTTCCATAAATATTATCACCAGGCAAAGGATAAGATTTTTTCATAAATATTATCACCAGGCAAAGGATAAGATTTTTTCCATAAATATTATCACCAGGCAAAGGTTAAGATTTTTTCCATAAATATTATCACCAGGCAAAGGATAAGATTTTTTCCATAAATATTATAACCAGGCAAAGGTTAGATTTTTTCCATAAATATTATCACCAGGCAAAGGTTAAGATTTTTCCATAAATATTATCACCAGGCAAAGGAAAAGATTTTTTCCTTAAATATTATCACCAGGCCAGGCAAAGGTTAAGATTTTTTCCATAAATATTATCACCAGGCAAAGGTTAAGACTTTTTTCTTAAATATTATTATCAGGCAAAGGTTAAGATTTTTCCATAAATATTATCACCAGGCAAAGGATAAGATTTTTTTCCTTAAATATTATCACCAGGCAAAGGTTAAGATTTTTTCATAAATATTATCACCAGGCAAAGGTTAAGATTTTTTCCATAAATATTATCACCAGGCAAAGGATAAGATTTTTTCATAAATATTATCACCAGGCAAAGGTTAAGATTTTTTCCATAAATATTATCACCAGGCAAAGGTTAAGATTTTTTCCATAAATATTATCACCAGGCAAAGGTTAAGATTTTTTTTCCATAAATATTATCACCAGGCAAAGGATAAGATTTTTTCCATAAATATTATCACCAGGCAAAGGTTAAGATTTTTTCCATAAATATTATCACCAGCAAAGGTTAAGATTTTTTCCTTAAATATTATCACCAGGCAAAGGACAAGATTTTTTCCATAAATATTATCACCAGGCAAAGGTCAAGATTTTTTCCTTAAATATTATCACCAGGCAAAGGTTAAGATTTTTTCCTTAAATATTATCACCAGGCAAAGGACAAGATTTTTTCCATAAATATTATCACCAGGCAAAGGTTAAGATTTTTTTCCAAATATTATCACCAGGCAAAGGTTAAGACTTTTTCCATAAATATTATTAACAGGCAAAGGTTAAGATTTTTTCCATAAATATTATCACCAGGCAAAGGATAAGATTTTTTCCATAAATATTATCACCAGGCAAAGGTTAAGATTTTTTCCATAAATATTATCACCAGGCAAAGGTTAAGATTTTTTTCCATAAATATTATCACCAGGCAAAGGTTAAGATTTTTTCCATAAATATTATCACCAGGCAAAGGTTAAGATTTTTTCCATAAATATTATCACCAGGCAAAGGTTAAGATTTTTTCCATAAATATTATCACCAGGCAAAGGATAAGATTTTTTTCCATAAATATTATCACTAGGCAAAGGATAAGCACGTTAAAAGTAATCGCAAAGCCCTTTTACTGGGAACCGAGTTTTGTCAAGACCCTCTGCATTTGGAGAACGATTGCATTCCGATGTAAGTTGGTAGATCGTGATTCAAATGAACGAAAGGCTTTGAATCAGCTGTATATTGGAAGGTCCGAAGAAAAGGGGTGCTCGGTACACCACCAACAGATTCAGCAACTGTTTAGAATAATGGCTCTGAGACAGGTGCGTTAATCTTATCCACCCCCCCCCCCCCCCCCCCCCCCCTCCCCCCCCCCACAAAAAAAAAAGAAAAAAAAAAAAAACTCCCCAAATGCTGTATCACGTCCACTTTAAAGTCTTCCTTAAAATTGAATGGTAAATGATGCCTCATTTCATTTAAGATCCTCTCTTTAGCAAGATAGCGTTGTTGTCTCCCTCCGGTTAAGTAGCATTTTGCCCCAAACTGGCCACATTTAAAGGTTTGGGTAAAAATTCTCATAATTCTTGTTTACGTAATTTCAAACTGAATTCATTATCAACACTACTTCACAGGGCTGTGGTTTTGACTTCAAATTGGTGCTTATTTCACAAC
>NC_061089.1:12103697-12108697 GCF_015104395.2 Macrobrachium nipponense
GATATATGCCACGAAGGAAAAATATGCTTGTTTGGGAAGGTTACTCATCTTCCAGGTGATGTCGGATTCTAGGTACTAATATCTTTATAATCCCTATCTGTCAGTTATACGAATCCTCTTGTTTTGTCTTTTGCCTCATGTATGTCAGTTCTGCTCAGTAAAGGACGTGGAAACGTCGAAAGGTCTCGCAGTTACTCCTTCGTTTATTTTTCCTTCGTGGCATATATCTTTATTTATGGATTTATCACGTTCCTAACTTTCGTGATTCAGTTATAACACACACACACACACACACACACACACACATATATATAGATATATATATATATATATATATATATATATATATATATATATATATATATATATATATATATATATATATATATATATATATATATATATATATATATATATATCAGATTGGCAGAGAACGTCATGTCATTATTGTTCTGAACATGATTCGAGGCATGAAGTTACTTGACATGCTTACTCATATCGCTCTAAATATGCTCTCAATCTGATGCAAGCGGTGAGTTGGCGTTTTTTTTTTTTCTCACGCTTAACACAAAAGCTCTCTATATGTCATGAACTCGCCTTATTACTGCTCAGTTGCATGGTTAGCATCGCAAATAGAAATTGAGTTATTGCGTGAGAGAAGTTATGTAATATTCATTAGTTCCCACAATGAAGGGCTACATTTATTTTAACAACTACAGAACACGCGCAGGTAATATAGATTGCTTATTTTTATTGGGTGGTAATGTTACGAAAATGAATTATGACTCGGATACCAATTCATACCTGTGTGCTTGGCAATGAAAAGACGATTAGACTCAAACCATGCCTGAAAGCATTCATAGGAGTATACTTTTGCCGTGTGGGAATTTCCATTAGCACGGTTAGTGTTTGCTCCTAAGGACTACTACTCGCTAGTTCCACTGTTGCTCACTGTCATCCACATTCTGTTGATGTGCCACGTTGTCACGCTGACCAGTACCAGAAAATGTCCTTCCTTTTATTGAAATACAACAGGAATGGTTTTCCTGATAGTGTTACTGGGACTTTTTTTTGTATGTAAATTTATAAGTCCATAAATTATTATTGCTATTTTTTTAATGTTCTCAGTATCTCATCATATATGAGTATTTTATCTGTGAAATCTTGCTTTGTTGACGTTCATCTTAACTAATGATAACGAAAGCATACTTTTGGAAAACGTGTCTGGTTCCCATGACTTTAGGGCAATTGCAGATCCTGGAACTAGTACAATATTTTCGGTTTTTGAGTGATTGCATTTTACTTTTTTATGTAAATGTATTTATTGATGGCATGGGAAATGTTTGGTTATTGCAGGAGACTTTTACAAAATTCATTTCTTTTAGTATTATGTTACGTTAACGTATGTGACTGGTGACCTATATTTTGACTGATGTCTTCCCAGCAAATTTCTCTCTCTCTCTCTCTCTCTCTCTCTCTCTCTCTCTCTCTCTCTCTCTCTCTCTCGTCTCTCTCTCGCTTTCCGCTCCTCATCCCTCCCGCTCTCTCTATCTCTCCCTCTCCCCCTCTCTCTCCCTCTCTCTCTCTCTCTCTCTCTCTCTCTCTCTCTCTCTCTCAAAAGAACCTTGAAGTTTTAACGTTATCTTTTGGGGAACTGAAGAGGACATTTTACCCGGACAGAAATTTGTTGTCAAGAATGGCACTTAGAAACATAACTGAAGAGATGCAAGCTTAGTTAGGCTATAAGATAAATCTCCAAAATGAAGAGCCCACAGGCAGAGAGAGAGAGAGAGAGAGAGAGAGAGAGAGAGAGAGAGAGAGAGAGAGAGAGAGAGAGAGAGAGAGAGAGAGACCGAAATCAAAGGTGAGACTCGAGAACCCAAGGGAGGAATTTCAAATTAAAATGACTTGAATGGTTATCTGGGTAAGATATGATACCAACCAGCCCAATGATTTATTTGTACACCAGAGCCATCAGCAGAATGTTGCAGATTAGTTGCAAGCTTAGTTATGCAAATATAACTTTTGTATCTAAAAACTTAATAACGAAGATGATTGTTGAACATCTGTCTATTCAAAAACGAAGTTATTAGAATCTACCTCGATCTTCAATAAGGATGCCATTAATTTCGGCATGTCCAGCTATCGGTGAATATCGTACATATATACTTGAAACTATCAACGTCATTAACGACAGACTATTATAGATACAAGATAATAGACTTTCACACGTTAGTCTGCTCATGTACGGTTTTTTGAAGCTCGAAAATTAATTGGCAAATGTGTAACAGTAACAAACAGTGTTGCAACAAATGATGATACGCATCCAATACCAAAACAGATTAATTCAAAAATAAAAAGAGCTTGCAGACACTGAATCCCCGTGACCAAAACACTGGTTTCAGTTCAAATTAGAATTCGTATCAGGTAATTACAATTAAATAATTATTTCTGCGTGTAAACCTTTTGCTCTTTTTCCTAACATATTGCGGACAAACCAGAAGAGGACCCATTTATAGAAATGACATATACCAGTTGTCCAGTCAGTCAGCAATAGATAATGATGAAACGAACGCCAATAATAATGTTAACAATATTAAATATATATAGTAAAATAACAAATAACGTTACAGAGCCCAACATATCTCTCAGCTATTTCAGGCAATAGTCACGAAACTATTTATAACGTTTACACCAACAAAAATTTTAATGTCTTTGATCTATAACGCTAAAATATTCTTAACACAACCAACACTATTTTAATATTTCAACCTCATTCCAGCTGCCAGATTAGCCAACTTGTGCAAGACCTTAACGTATAGTTATGTTCATAAAACGAAAAGACACCTTTACTTATTTTCCCAACGTTATCTGTATTATTTTTTGACTGATCTCTTTCCTGCGTTTTGTACCTGTGGTGAACAAATCAAAATGGTAACTTTTATTTTATTTAAGTAATCATAATCGAATAATTAATGACTCACAGTACTAATAGATCCAATCAACTAATTAGTATACTCCATATTATAAAGTAAATATTTAAGTAGTAATCATAACTGAATAATTAATGACATACAGTACTAATAGATCCAATCAACCAATTAGTGTACTCCATATTATAAAGTGAATATTTAAGTAATCATATCCGAATTATTAATGACATACATCACTGACGAATCCAATCAACCAATTAGTATACTCTGTTATAAAATAAATGTTTAATAATCATAACCGAATAATTAATGACATACAGCACTAATAGATCCAATTTTCTGGTGATAGAAGTTCAATCTCGACGTGGTTCGGAAGTCACGTAAAGCCGTTGGTCCCGTTGCTGAATAACCACTGGTTCCTTGCAACGTAAAAACACCACACACACACACAAAAAAAAAAAAAAAAAAAAAAAAAAAAAAAAAAAAAAAAAAAACAATAGATCCAATCAACAAATTAGTATACTCTATTATAAGATAAATATTTAAGTACTGACAAATACAATAAACCAATTAATGTACTCCATATTGTAAAGTAAATAAAGCAGACTGGGAAGAATGTGGTTTACCGTAGTGGACGAATTTCTTATGTGCTCTGGGTTATCGTTGTAAAAAACAAATTATGAATTTTATTATTGATGTAGGTAATAAAAGTCCTGACATAAAAGTTCTGCGAGTGATATGGCACAGTCATTTGGTGAAGTAGTATCTGAAGTCATTGACCTAGAAGAAAAGCGACCACCAATTAGGTATTCAGAACGAGGCAGTAATCCGTGAACATCTCGACCTCCTGAAGTTAAATCATCACTAAGAGACTTTTTACATTAAATATGAAAGTATAAAAACCGATTGACATTAAACTATTAGTAAACCTTTACGATACAAATAACCTTGGAAAAAAATCGCATCTGACCGTTTTGATGAATAATTCTTTACGGTATACTGTAAAAGAATAGGTTATTCATTTTGAAGCAGTTTAAGAATGAATATTTTTAGGCAAAGTAGGCTAAGTTTGACTGGTAACAAGTCAAAGGGAAATTTGACGGTCACATACATGTTGAATAGCCCATGCCACTGTCAAAATCTTATTTTTTTTTTATTCATCTACACCAACCTTTAAATCATGAGTTCTTTACGAACGTTTCATATTGAAATGTATAGATTCAGAGAAAACGAAAGAAAGTGGATGGGGAGCGGAAGATTAGAATTGACGTTGTGTGTTGTATGTATAATGCGGATCAAGCAGCCAATGGGTATTGAAGTGTAGTATGTACAGGCTTGAAGATCTTAAACGCTGGCAATGGGAACTTTCATTAGTCAGCTTGCGTGGGCGTGGTCTTCCCTCGGGTTTACTCCGCTTTTTGTCTTTGTTGTATCGGTTGCATGTGTGCCAAAGGCCACGCAGAGTTTGGGATGATCATCATTATTATTCAGGATGAGCGAACATTAGCACGTAACAGGTCTGAAAACCCATTTATTTTCAATCCAGTTTAAAGCATCATCCATTTTAAAATGAGTTTGAAGAACTATTAATTTTGAATCAATCTTCACAGCGAAGAAAATAACAAGAAATAAATGCGCCAAAATGAGTGATATGAGAAGCAACTAAGGCAATAGTCCCTTGTTCTTCAAAGTAGTATTAAGGCCTCGTAAGCTTTGTTAGGGTTGTGGGGGTGGGGGTGTCATCAATAACACTACCAGGGAGACCGGCCCACAGTTTTAGTCAAAGGAATGGAACACCTGGCAAGGAACCGCAACAGTATATTTCACGTTGCCGTTTTGACAGAAGTGGACAGCGTCTTTTATCCATGGAAGCAATATGGGGAAGGCGCGCTTTCTTATGTAAGTTGTTTACACAGACCCCTTATATATATACATCCGCCAGGATATAAATTGCCGTCTTCGAACTGAAAAGAAGTGAGCAATCCGCATTTGCTTTGATATAAGAAAAGAATGGGATAAATAAGTAAAAGCACCGGTGCAGCCTTTGTGTAACCATTTACAGATACG
>NC_061089.1:12113697-12146197 GCF_015104395.2 Macrobrachium nipponense
TTCGGCCCCTATTTGCAACCCCTTTCATTCCTTTTTACTGTACCTCCGTTCATATTCTCTTTCTTCCATCTTACTGTCCACCCTCTTTTAACAATTGATTCATAGTGCAACTGCGAGGTTTTCCTCCTGTTTACACCTTTCAAACCTTTTACTATCAGTTCCCGTTTCAGCTCAGAATGTCCTCATAAGTCCCAGCGCTTAGCCTTTGGCCTAAATTCTATATTCTATTCTATTCTTTTGCGGCCCAGAGCTGTGATTGGAGAAGTAATTGCTAATGGACTACTTTGTCCTCAGGGATGTCATGGTAACCTAAGATTTGCGACGTTTGCACACCTTTACAGTGATTAAATACCTTTAGAATGATTATTATATACCTTTAGAGTGATTATATACCTTTAGAGTGATTGTTACACCTTTAGAGTGAGTGTATACCTTAAGAGTGATTATATACCTTTAGCGTGATTGTATACCTTTAGAGTGATTATAAACCTTTAGAGTGACTGTATACCTTTAGAATGATTGTATATGAATCATTTTACAATTGCACACGAGTTCAGAGCAGTTTCTTCCCTAAATATCAAAATAAAATAGATAAGTTGCGGCAGTTATGGAACCCTAATCTAACATAAGTTAGAAAATTGAAGTTCATTTTATTGTTGATAGTTATATCTGCCATTATACGGTTAGGAAGACAATTGAACCGGTCAGAAATCTTAATATAGACTGCATGACGAAACTATATTTTTATGTATACCATTACAGGTTTAAAAATTTCGCGGGCAAATTCCATTTTTTTTTTTTTTTTTTTCACGAACTCATTGTGGAGGTTTTATTTGCAGAGGAGAAATGTCATAGTAGTTGCAGCATGGTATTTGATTTAAATTTTTTGCTTTTTCAGTGAGAATGTGAGAAAAAGACAATTGTTGAACCGCATTGCGTAAATGCTTTTTTTTTTATGTCATCCAAGTTCAGTTTTCTAAGCAAATAAACAAAATCCACTCAGATCTACTATGTTAACAAATAGAGGTGATGTTTAACACTGAGATCTCAGAGAAAACGTGCTCTCACTGAACCGCGACAGTGTTTGAAAATCTCTATATATATATGTAAGGAAATTCAGGAAACTTATGAAAACATTTCATGACATTGCTGTACATATGTAGAAAGATAACAGTAGTTTATATTTTTTGTACCTTATCTTTCTTCACACATATACTTTATTCCTAAGTGATACTGGGTTATATATATTATATAATATATATATATTATATATATGTATATATATCCAACATACTATACTATACCATACTATCATATAAGTTTATCATACTACTATACTATATATATATATATAACTACTGTATGCTATGTATGTACTTGTACTGTTCACTGTATGTATGTCTTTATAGACAGTTAGATAGATAGACGGACAGATAAACAACGTTCTATAACGTATCTCAGCAAAGTTATCCCTAGGAAAAGAAAACTGGTGTTGGTCACGTATTACATTCATTGCCACAGAATTACTTTGATTCGTGAATCATTGATATAACTGCTGTGGAACAAGACTTCTCAGTCAACAGAATGCTTATTTGCAATTCACCCCAATATTTCGACACACCCTTCAGCTTCCACCATTTAAAGTCCTTCCTTTCCAGTAAGTATTTTACGTCATCTGTCCACCCTTTTCTATCGTGTGTGTGTGTGTGTGTGTGTGTGTGTGTGTGTAGTTATTATATATATATATATATATATATATATATATATATATATATATAATATATATTTTTCTAATATAATATATTTTTTTTTCTAGATCTATATATCTATCTCTATATCTATATATCTATATCTATATATCTATCCTCTATATAACTAATATTATTATACCTATATATATATATATATATATATATATATATTATATATATATATAATATATATAGTATATATATATATATATATATATATATATATATATAGAGAGAGAGAGAGAGAGAGAGAGAGAGAGAGAGAGAGAGAGAGCACAGCTCTTCAGAATAATGCTCAGTGACGCAAAGACCATATTCTCATCAGAGCGCATCCCGTTGTGCTTGTGTTTTGTTTTGAAATGTATCTGATCAGTAAATTATATATGATTGTACATTTAATTTTTTACTGTATAGTTGGTCCATGATTGAGGTACTTGATAATAATGTTGATATCAGGAAAGTAATGTCGTTTTTTCAAAATTGAACTTTTTAGCAAATTTTACGGATTTATTTAATTCGTATTAAAGACTATATATATTTTTTTATACATTTTTACCTTAACTTATAGTTTTTATGAATTTTAGCTAAATTGTTTGATTTTTAATGCTGAATGGCCATAATTGCCCCAGTGCTTAGCATATATGCCTAAAATCTATAAATCAGCCATTGTCAGTATCATCTTAGTGTGATTTTGACTTCACTATGTCATCTCTTTTCTGTTCTTGCTCAGTATTCCCTTCTGCCTTGCAGCTTTACTTCAAACAACTTCAATCGTCTTTTTCCTTTCACTAATTCTCTAGCTTTATAATCCTATTAATTTTTTTTACTCTGTATGTAAACTCAATCAACCTTTGCTGACCCAGTGACAACTGCATGGAATTTATCTACTTTCATAAACTTTTTCACACTTTTGTCCATCTTTTCATCAACCCCCACATATATGCAACTTACTATTATTTTCATAAACCCATAGATATATATTACTAGTGCAGTTTTTCTCTTTGTCACATTCAATTTCACCCTCAGAAACCCTTGACTTAAGAATTTTTGTGTATGTCCTAAAAGTGTATCTTTCCAGAACAGGAACTAACCAACTAACCTTCCAATACCATATAATTCCCATGGTCCTTTTAAAAAGTTGGAATACCTGGTCTGTTCATTTTTGTTTCACAAAGTACCAAGATAGTGTTTTCTCGTATTGAGCACTGTACATATGTATGTGTATGTTTATACGTATATAAAAAATAGATATAATTAAAAAACAATTTTAATCCAGGTCTTCACAATCTAAAATGGGTAGAAACTTAGAGGAAAAATTGTCTGTGTTATGGATTTTGTGAGTTCCGAACCCAGCTATGGTTTTTACGTGCCTTTCACAGAGCTGTGAAAGAGAGATTTTGTAATCAGATCAAACGACACCGGCAGTCGTCTGCATGATCTTGCTTGAATATTTACACCGTGTTGCGAAAGCTCCACTACTATTTATAATTATGACTGAAATGAATACTGCCTCGCTAGAGTTAGTGGACAGATATATTAACGTCTTTTCTTTATTTTTTTTCAGGTACGTATTAGCAAGTTGTTGCCAAGGCGGCGTTAGTAACCAGAGGAATGACTGTGTGAGTGTTAATTTTTTTTAAAGTTTGTATTTAAACGAAATTGGAGAACCACTATCCTCATATCTCTTGGTATTCTCTGTTGAATTACTGACAAACGATGAGTTTTAACAAAATTAGTAGACGGTTGTATCGTTGGATACCAAGTTATTAATGACTTGTATCATAATAGTAATCAGCGTAATTGTTACTGTTGTTATTGGAGAAACAAACCACAGTTACATTATGTATTTTCATTTTTTGTTGTGCCCCGACGATGCGTGAATACACAAACACACACGAAAGCGCTTGGTACTAAACTTCGAGCAGTCATTTTCCCGTGGTTTCGCTTATACAATGAAGACACGTGCATCTACTCTGATTTTTAAGCATATATGTATGCACATATTTTTAAAGATAAATCTGTACAGAAAGCTTTCGGGAAAAGGGGAGTCGAACAGTTTCTCTCTGAACAGATTTATCTTTAATACATTTTTTTCTCCATTTCAAGAGTCATGGCTACTGTGATTATTATTATTATTATTATTATTATTATTATTATTATTATTATTATTAGTAGTAGTAGTAGTAGTAGTAGTAGTAGTAGTAGTAGTAGTTGAGAGGGCACTTGTACCTATTTTAATATGAAGATGCTGTATGCTTAGATTAGCGGTCACGCGGTGACCATCATGTAATGAGAATGTAAACATAGTCTTCCCCTAAATGGAATTGGTTGTTTTGGTTGTTTCATACAAAACACTTGACAATAAGTCTCGCCATTCTTTCATTCTCAGACTGCCGAGTTAAAGACGAAACGCCAATGCACGAATCTTCCACGCTTTCGCGGGATTGTTATCAGTAGCACATCAGACACACTTAAGTGTACTTGACCGTTTTGACTGAATATGCGTAGTTTCTATTTTTAATGCTTTGGACGCCATTACTTGAACATACCTCATGTTCAAGCCTTCTGACATTTATGAGACAGACTTCCTGGGGAATACTTTTATCACCTCCAGCGGCTGGTGGATTTTATGCAAATTCGTCTCTTTTGTTCCAACCCCGCTTGGCAGAAAGGGAGAAAAGTTCCACCTCTCAAGGTCTTAGAAAGCTATTGCATGGCCTATTCTTTTTGTTGTCGACAGGAATGATTTTCTAATTTTATTGTCCAGCATTTGTTATTCATTTTTAACACTCGATAGAACGGTTGTTTTAAAATTGCCCATAGTTAATATATATAAAGACGATTGCCAAGCTCTAAGGCTCGAAGGTCAAGCATGAGATTGAAAAGTCTGATATCGAACCACTTCCTTTGTTGAAACAAATTAGCTCAAGTTAATGAAAGTGATCCCCGGAAATAGATACTTATATGTTATCATATTCTTAGTTTTAAAAGCACCCAGGGAAGCACTTTCTTGGTTTTTTGGAGTAAGAATCTAAATTGAATGCCTCCTCTCTCTTTTGTGAGTAGTTACTGTAACCAACGCTTCTGGAATTTTAGTTTTCTGTAAAAGAAAACTATCGGGAGGGTTATTTGTCTGTCCGTCGCACTTTTTGTGTTCGCCCTCAGAGCTTAAAAACTACTGAGGGTAGAGAGCTGTAAATTGGTATTTTGATCAATCACCCTCAAATCATCTAATATACCAAATTGCAACACTCTAGCCTCAGACGTTTTTATTTTATTTAAGGTTAAAGTTAACCATAATAGTGCGTCTGGCAACGTCATAGGACAGGCCACCACCGGGTCGCAGTTCATACAGAAAACTCGATTGCACCGAAGTTTATCTTTTAGACAAAATTGCTGTAAGTAGTGGACATCCTTCTCATTACTATACTCTGTTTTTCCATCTGTCCATCCGCCTGTGGTGTTTGCGCATGGTAACACTGCCTCCCGGGGTTTAAATAATATCCTATTTCGAATATTAACGGTGTAATTCGCATACAGTAAATTATTAAAACACTTTTCAGTTGCAGATGTACACCCAGATATCCTTTTATTTACCTAAAACTTACACAGCGTAACTATTTAAAGCCCGGGACGCAGTGTTACCATGCGAAAACACCACAGGCAGATGGACAGATGGAAAAAAACAGTATATTGGTGACCATGATTAAAAGGACTGCAGGAAGAAACTTGCTTGGCGGCCGTCCTTTAGCCTTATTTCAACAGGGAACTTCCATCAGTGGCCTAAGTAAGTGCCTGCGCTCGAAGGCATTGCGTGTGTTACTCGCAAGGATTATTTAAGTCTCTGTGGAGACTAATACATTTTATTGTGACTCAGCTGGCGGCTTATGACAGTCACTGTATTGTAGAGCTGTTCTTTATCTGGCCAGCCATTCTGAACGCTGTTGGAAGGCGTGTTTGGGGCCTTCTTGAAGAACAGTACTTGAACCAGTCCAGCGCAGGCCGTTTTTATTTCATTCTCATTGCTTTGAGGAGCAGATACTAACGATGCACTACATAGTTTTCATTGTGACAAGTAATAATTTTTCTGTAGCTGAAGTATCCTCAATTGTATATACAAAGTGTTCTGATTGGGAAGAATTTCTATTTTACTGTCATTTAAGTATATGGACGGATTGACATTCAAACCCACACACACACCATATATATATATATATATATATATATATATATATATATATATATATATATATATATATATATATATGTATATATAATCCAGCAAGCGATGAGGATAACCCTACTATAGATGCAGTATTTTTCCTTTTAGTTCGGATGCCGAATTCACTAGACCTGTACCCTAAGGCTGCTTTGTTGTAGGGAAGAGATTTGGTTGCTTGGACAGAAGCGGGTCCAGTATTGGTAGTGAGCCTGGGTATCTTCCAGGGAAGAGGAAGGCTGTAACCATATGCTTCTTCCGCAAACAACTTTTCAGTAATCATTAAATGGGAAAATCCACACGTAGGGTTCTGTGTTTAAGGTATGGGCTGGGGTATAGGTTGTATACATAGTCTTCCGTAATATCCTTAGGAGAATAATCCAAGCATGAGATCTCACACACCCGAGCGAGTGGATAGATAACTCTTGTACTCACGATGATGGTTAGTTACACAGAGTATCTTCGTAGGAATGGTATGGATTTTTTTCCATTCCTGATGATGCCCTCCGGAATGGAAAATTGTGGCCCCTGTCGTCTCAGGTTATGGGTGGTTTTTTATAGGCTTCCCTTCCCCTCTTCTTATCTTCTTCCTCCTTATCAGTCTAATCTGTTCCGCGCTCCTCGTTCTATCTCCTTATATAGAATGTGGTTGAGGAGGAAGACCCCTGATATTACCGGACCTTACCAACCGGAATGGTAATGGGAATAAGGAGTTTTCCAGTAGAGATCAAAGAGGAATTTCGGGAATATTGACGCACCAGCAAGAGGGAAAAGGAAAAAGACCCTTGAAGACGATACACGTGAATAACCAAAGGGATTTCGTCCTCGACCTCCTGCGGAGCTCTAAAGGGTTGAAACACTCTCTCTCTCTCTCTCTCTCTCTCTCTCTCTCTCTCTCTCTCTCTCTCTCTCTCTCTCTCTCTCTCTCTGCTGGCAGTCGTCGTGGAGGATGCATATTGGAGAGGGTAATTTATTGAGATCAGTTTTTTTTTTTTTTTTTTTTTACTGGAACTTGACTTTGAGTATGCAAACGTTGGAGTGACTGTATTAGTATAAAGTGGGCGTAAAATAAGGTGGAGTTATAGTTCCGTAGCTTTTGACTTTTTTACTTATGGATTGATGAGAAAAGTTGTAGGAAGGACAGAACGATATAAACCAAAAGGTGTAGGATCAGAAAATAGGTCATGAATACGTGGTGTGATTGACCGTAGATGTTTCTTAACAATGCAATGATGATTGCTGATGATGAAAAGATTCTGCAAAGGCTGGTTAAAAAATAAAAACTGATTATATCCAGAATGAATGTTAGCAAGAGTGAGGTAATGATGGTTAATGAACATCATGAAGGATGGCGAGAACAGTACTAGTAAACAAAATAGAACAAGTATGTTCATATCGGTGTTGTGGAGTGAGTGATAGGTGATATTAGGATGCCATAAGAAATGAAGGAAAGAAGGTAGCAGGTTTCCGCTGAAAAATATGGAGGCAAAAGTTCCTATGTATGAATTTATTGTAGAGCCAACTCTCCTTTATGTAAGTGTAGTGTTGATGTGATTGTTAACGAAAGTAACGAAAGACAAAGAAAACACAAGCCGTTGTAAGAAAGATTGAAAAAAGATGAACTACTTCATGTTTTTATGTCGTATTGTTTTGTGTAGAGAATGACGATGTGATGGAGGGAAGTGTGGTTGGACTTATATGTGTTTTGGAGGAACACAATATTGATGCAGTATTAGCCTTGTCAGAAGTCAACCTATTCCAGTGTAGCCTATATGCCATGCTGATGATGAAGCACTTATTGCTTACATTTCCCTTAGGTGTGAGTTATTTTTTAGGGACATTGAATTGGATATTAAACCAAATTTGTGACTCAATATTTATAAATTAAAAGTATGTCACGAAGTATGTGGCAACAATTCGTAATTGGGCTCGTATTACAAACTTTCCAATCAGGTATTATGGTGGATGTGCGATGATATCGATTTTAAGTACAAAAGCCAATCAGAATCTATCTTGCATATGTACTGCATATTCAATATCATCTTATATATACCCCGCGGATTGACCTGAGGTTTTCATTTCCGAAATCTCTTACATTATTAAAGAGGTAAGAATAAATTAAACACTTCAATGGTGTATCACTGTATTGGGACCTGAAATAATAAGTAAAAATCCGCACTTATGTATTGAACAATATTGTATATATGGGAGCTTTCCATTTGCCCGACGGTCCTCTTCAGCCAAGTGAATAAGAATACGTGTATTTTTACCTATTAAACTCAGCACCGTTAGCTGAAACGAATCGGAACTAGAAGCAGACGTGTCACATAGAGTAGTGAAATAAAAACGCTGCCGATGAATAATAACATGTTGGGAAGAAGTTCGAGAGGAGAAAGATGAAAATCCTCCGCACAATTTGCGAGCAGAAATTCTATGTGTGGCATGACCCCGAAGAAGAAATGATAAGGAATTATATGAAAATTACTAGAAGAGTGAGAGATCCACCGATGAACCAAGCCATGGTAATTTGGTTAAAGGAAAGTATACATTTGATATTTTCAGTGTACAATTAGAGAAGGAACAAGGTAAATATTAATATAATTGATAGTATGCGGAGTAAAGAAGAATAGAAAAATGCTCAAGTAACTTCGCAGGAAACCTTAAAAGGTATAATTTTAATTGGCCAAGTTCGAAAAAGACACAGAAAGCACTAGAACTAGATAAACCAGGGCTGAATGAAGATAACGATGAATAATTTAAGATGTCTAACGGATGGAAAGTAGGACCATTTGGACTGAATTCCTACTCCTTTAAAGGTCAAGTAGCCGGAGTTATTGAACGAAATTTCAGCAATTGGTACGAAGAAGACACATGTAGAGAAGACGTAAAAAATTAATATTGGAAGTAACATGAAGGTTAAAGAGGAAGATATACATATACGAACTATCAGGAGAACAGCCCGAGATGCATATTACGGATAAGAAAACCAAAACGAAGTGTTTGATTATATTTCCAAGATAAATAATATATGTCTATCAAGGACGGGAAAGATGTGAAGAATGGGATAGCTTTAAATCAGTATAAAGTATTCATTAACGGAAATTAGTCACATGACGGATTAGAGAAATCAATCCCAGAACTACTTAATCATAATTGAAATATAAAAGAAATATATGAAGGATTAGCATAAATGCGGAAAGCAAAAAAGATTCTGAATCAGTATGAAGTAAATATCAATAGCAAGAAATTGCGGTGAATTAACGAAAGAATTATTTCTGTTACTACCTGAGGCATCGTTTTATAAGAATAGAAAGGTCACAAACGATGATAAACGTGAAAGCAAGGACAATATTAGACCGCTCAAAAATGCGATGTCATGGGGTCATATATATATTGTGACACTGTGAGGGGAGGAGGCAGCCGCATCAGAAAGAGGAAAGAGATTCATGGGTGTGGGACATGGAAAGTTGAAATGGGAGGAAAACGAAAACATTCCTAAAGATAATGCTCGATGAGGTGGAACCGTGAAGAGAGAGAGAGAGAGAGAGAGAGAGAGAGAGAGAGAGAGAGAGAGAAACAAAATCAGTAAACATTGACAGATGTGAAGCAGCGATGAAGAGTGAAAGGTAGACATAAATAAAAGAGGAAAACAAGCATGACACTAGGCCGGCTTCCATTTCTTTTTCGAGAGAATAAACTGTTTGTCCAGAGCGATTGGAAAAGTCATGCATGGACGGAGTTGAAAATGCGCATTGATAGAATTTATGTCGGAGAACCGCAGAAATCGCGAGGGATAAAATAAAACCGAACTCGCTGGGGAAATGAATGACTGGCAGAGGTGGAAGGCAAAAACCATTCATTCGTCATCAGATGAGAACAGGAGGAGAGAGGAGGAAGCCAAAGAGCCTCAGTAATAAAATCTGAACAGCTCAGATGTCCCTGACAAAAGTATTACTTCCCTCCTCCTCCTCCTCCTCCTCCCAACTGATCTGAACTTCCAATATTGAATGGTTGATTGACTGCAGCTGCATATTAAAGAATGATCGTGTTCCATATGCCAAAGGAGGAGGAGGAGGAGGAGGAGGAGGAGGAGGAGGAGGAGGAGGAGGAGGAGGAGGAGGAGGAGGAGGAGGAGGAGGAGGAGGAACGGTTTGATCTTTATGGCCTTTTCCACTGGGCAAATTAACCGGGAAAACTGATCCGTAAAATTGAGCGGGTGTTTTCAGCAGCTGGTGAGGGAAACCGAAGCCGATGTCTGTTTCGAGACCAAGAAATGTTGTTAGTGACCTTTTCTGAGGGAGTTGCTAGAAAACTCCTGTAACCATTCTCCCACGTAAGGTCATGTGATCCAATTTCTCACTTGACTGTTAATTAATTTTCTTGAAATTGCTATAAAAAAAAGGCTGTTCAAAATCTAGAGAAATATAGATATTTTAGATTTTACAATTATTATAGGAGTGGAAGATGGTTCATTCTTGGTCTTTGAATGCTGAATTTGTAAGTAAGATATATAGTTGTTTAAAATGTTAAAAACTAAAAAAAAAAAGTAATATTGCAACACCATAACCCAACTCTTAGCTATCAAACTTACCGTTAAAAAAACTCCAGTTAAACAACAACCTTAAAAACTCCAGTAAAACAGCTGCCTCAATCTGAATATTTTTGGCGAATCAACAGATCCAGTACTTACAAAACTTTTTTTTTATACTATCTTTCAGTTCAGCTCTCTCTCTCTCTCTCTCTCTCTCTCTCTCGTTGTAAATTTCTTTGGCTTTTATGTATCAATATGATTGTGTAAAAGAATTCAAAGCATACTGATCAGCCACACACCACTTTCCCCTTTTCTAAAATATTTACATTTCGTTTCTGGAATAGCTGACGTGACAAGGTGCCTGTAACAAAATGGGACATGTATGTCAATCAATATCAACAGGCTTTTTTTTATTTTTGTATCAAATGACATGAAATGATTTCGTTGCAACTCCCCAGTTAGCTACCCATGATTTTTTTTCCTGGCAAAAACGTGTTGAATTATAGCATTTCTGGAAAAAAAAAAAAGCAAAGCAGTCATGTCAATTTTCAGTCCATTACAAAAAATCACAATTCCTGACATGGAACTCGCAAAGAAGATAATGGTGGTGGGTTGGTTTTTATTTTAAGGTGAAATTGTAAGTCATAAGAGCGTTCTTGTGTTCGTGTGTGTTTATTTGTTGTGTGTGAGAGAGAGAGAGAGAGAGAGAGACAGAGAGAGAGAGAGAGAGAGAGAATGTGTGGTATGTGTAAGAGAGAGAGAGAGCAGTGTATATGTGATGAGAGAGAGAGAGAGAGAGAGAGAGAGAGAATGTGGTGGTATGTGGTAAGAGAGAGAGAGAGCAGGTGTATGTGATGGAGAGAGAGAGAGAGAGAGAGAGAGAGAGAGAGAGAGAGAGAGAGAGAATATGTGGTATGTGTAAGAGAGAGAGGGCGAGTGTATGTGTGGAGAGAGAGAGAGAGAGAGGGCGAGTGTGTGTGTGGAGAGAGAGAGAGAGAGAGAGAGAGAGAGAGAGAGTGTTTTGTGAAACTGGACGAAGACAAGTTAGTTGAAGAGAATGAAAAATTTTTTATTCGTAATTTCATTGGATTTATAGAAATACCAACTGCATAGTTTATCTAAGGGCAGGCAGTCTATTATGGAAAGGAAATAAAGGAGGAGAAAAAAAGTATTGAAATTACCCTTCTATAATTGCGTTTCAAAAGAGTAATTTTCAGAAATCAGAGTTAAGAAAAGATCCGAAATGCATACATAGCCTGCGGTAGTAGGGACAGTCTCGTGTCTGTGCGTGATTTACGATGCTGTCCAGGTATTGTAGAACGGATGCTTTAACGTCTGAATTAAATGCATATTAAAGTAATTTAAACAAAGTCCAAAGTGTGGTAGGATATGAAATGAGAGATGTCGCTAGCTAGCTAGCTTACTATACTGCAAATTCAACGTCCCCGTGAGGTGGGTTGGGTAGCTCCGTCAGCCTTTCATTCCCTATACTGTACCTACATTCGTATTATCTTCCATCTTGCTATCCACCCTCTCCTAACAATTTTTTTAGTGTGACTGCGAGTTTTTCCTCTTGTTACACATTCAGACCAAACTACTCTCAATTTCCTTTACGGCACCGAATGACCTCATAGGTACCAGTGTTTGGCATGTGGACTATACTCTATATTCCATTCCATTCCTACATGCAGGCTAGGTTATAAGCGGTGGTCAAGATTGGCATGGCAGTTTTGCTCTGGAATTTGGCCAGTCCTCTAATCGTCTCTTGTTGACTTGGGTGTCTACTAGCATTCCTAGTAATGTCGTCTCTTGTTGACTCGGGTGTCTATTAGCATTCCTAGTAATGTCGTCTCTTGTTGACTCGGGTGTCTGCTAGCATTCCTGGTAATGTAAAATCTTTTTACACTCATGACTCGTGAGTTTTAAACACCATGGGTAGTGTAGTGTGAAAGGTTTTTGCCGAAGGGAAACACCAGAGGGGAATTTATGTGTCTGAGGTTCATGCTCTCGGTTAATCTTAAAAACATGACCTGATCAGCTCAGGTTTTATAGTTCATGTAGACTGGGAAATTATAGAACAAAACTTTCGTATGTGGTGATACAGTTGCTCCATTTTGAAATACTAGTAGTACTATGTGGCTTAAAGTCATCTTACAAATTATCACAAAACCTGAGAGACTCTCTCTCTCTCTCTCAAGTCGGTCTATGTTTGAACCAGTTTGTGTACTATCCATAAACCATTGGTTACCGAAAAAATGTGACTTACTGTGATAAAAAATGGAATAGCTTCCATATACTACTGTAGCTTGCGTTGATACCCATTACCCTGAGTCATTCCTTTCCAAGTTGCTATTCGTTTAGTGCGGCATTGACAATGTTTTGAATAGATTTTCCATTATTTTCTTAAACGACATTTGCAGTGCCTTGGTGTACCCTAAAGTACTTGTTGTTGTTTATTATTAAGACTATGATTATCCAAATTAATGTAGTGTTGATTATGCAGTGCACAATTTGTTTTTGTGCCAGAGTAGTGGAAGCGCATATGGTTCTGTTTTCATCCTTTCTCTGTTCTCTATGGTTGTTGAAAAGGTCATTTAGAAATGACCTTACAGTATTTGATTATGAAAAATGTATATGTGTATAGAGGGACAGGATATTTTCATGCTGTTGTAGGCCTCTTGTATTTTTCTCCTATATTTTGAGTTTATTTTACTGTTGTGTTTAATTGCATTTTAGTTTTCTGAAAAGAAGACTATTATGGTGGGCTCTGTCTGTCCGTAAGCAATTTTTTTTTATTGCCGCCCTCAGATCTTAGAAACTATTGAGACTAGAGGGTTGCAAATTGGTATGTTGATCATCCACCCTCCAATCATCAAACATACCAAATTGCAGCCCTCTAGCCTGAGCAGTTATTATTTTATTTAAAGTTAAAGTTAGACATAATCGTTCTTCCGGCAACCATACAGGCCAGGCCACCACCGGACCATGGTTAAAGTTCAGTGGGCCCGTGACTCATACAGAATTATACCGTGACCACCGAGAGATAATCTATTTTCGGTGGCCTTCATTATACGATGTACAGCAAACTCGAATTGCGCCTAAGTTTCTTCGGCGCATTTTTTACTTGTTTAAACTTACCAATGCTGGATGGGATGGAAGGGAAGGGAGGAGCACTGCCTTCTTAACAGTTAATAAAGTTAGTTTTTCCAAATTTCTAATCGTGTGAAGTGTTGTTCATTAACGTTTATTCTCTTTAGTCATAAGTATTGCTTACAGTTGGTGGCATTAACTTTGCAATACGGAAATACTGCCTCGCACTTAAGAGAAAAAAAAAAAAGGTAGATTCCAGTCTCAATATTAGAACAGAGGGGATTGATAACTTGTGGGGAACAAGACAACTCAGCTAACTGATTACTATGCAAATAATTTATCTCTTGTGAATGTACAATGAACTTGATTGGTATTTGACAGTACCTTGTGTTACGTTTGACTGCAAATTGGCTTTCTTGCAGCTCTTAGAAGCATATTTTTTCCATATAACTACAGTGTACGTTTATTCGTGGATTATTCCATGGTAATTTTTTATAAGCTTGTAGGCCTTCATGTTAGTGAATTACAGAAAGAGGCAGGTAATATGCTTACTTTTTTTATCCAACATAGCATATCAAACGGCCTTTAATTGTAGTTGGCCATTTGCTAGAATTCCCAACTCTGTCATCTTTGTTTTTTGGTGAAATTTGTCTTATGGCATCAGCCAAAGAGAAGCTTTTGTTTTCTCCCTTCCCCCACTCCATCTTACCTCTTTCCAATGAGTATGCGTATGTATATTCTTTTGTTTTGGTTTCCTATAATAATTGCTCTAGGACTATGATGAGAAGTATATGCACTGTAAAATGCATAAAACCTCACGCAGTGGACTAGTTGTGACTCGCAAAGTATTCACTTATATAAATCTTTTTAGAACGGGAGCATATTGGAAGCTAAAGTGGTTATTTGCAACGTAAGATGTACGTCCATTTCTAGATTATTCATAACTCGGGAGACATCAATTACCCGATGTGAATTTAGTCGACTTTAGATAAGTAGTATTTTAACATTTTAATGATCCTTTGGTATGTAGTTAGTCGAACAGCACCTTGAATCTTGGTGAATGTATTTATAAATATGTATATTGAGCCTGTACCTGTAGTACATCTACAGCTTTCAGATAATGTTGAAGTTTTCTTAGGTAATAGATGAAAATCATACCTGCAGTTGGAGATTATATTTTTATTTACGTTGAAGAGATCGACATTTCCAAAACACTCAGTTCATCCCGTTCGTCGTAAGCAAAGTCTTATCGGAAAAGTCTGGTAAGACAGCAAACATTGTAACAAAGCATGACACATGCGTTTTCAGATATGTCCTAGTTATATTATTATTATTATTATTATTTTATTATTATTATTATTATTATTATTATTATTATTATTATTATTATTATTATTCTACCAATGAATACAAGGCGGACGTGAAATATGATGAGGCTCGACATATGGTAAAAGCGATAAGCGTCATTCCATGAAAAGGGTTTTTTTTTTTTTTTTTATAGAGGGTCGTGAAACCCCCTTGGTCTGGACGCTCCGTTTTACTAGAGACAACAAATCAAGAAAGTATCATGCCAGTTTTTCCAGTTTGGTAAGTTTTTGGAAAGATTCCGTCCTAGTCTTTCCAAAAACTAATCTCATACATTATTATATAATATATATTATATGTATATATATACTAGATTATAGATAAATATATATATATAGATAATATACTAAATATAATATTATAAAATTATACATTATAGATTAATTAATATAGATATATATATATTATAATACATATATAGATAACTGTAATGAGGTATGATAAACCCACCCATGAGTTTATTTAGTTAGTCAGTCTGTTGGAAGAATCAGTCCCGTTTCAGAGAAGCCCTTCCCCTCCCCCTACCCCCTTTGAGCAATTTCAACCAAACTTGGTATACATGTGACTTACTATCTGGGAAAGAATACTGTGGGGGTAATACATCACTAGCACCAAAGGGGGTTGTGGGGGGGAGGGCTTCCCTGAAACAGGCCTGGTTCTTCCCATAGACTGAGTAACTAAATAAACTATGGTTTATCATACCTCTGTATATATATATATATATATATATATATATATATATATATATATATGTAAACATTGTGTTTTTTCCATAGTTTTTGAGGTTGCTGAAATTAATAGGAACACTCCTGATGCCATTCAATGTGCCAACTATCTTAACAGGAGAGAGAGAGAGAGAGAGAAGAGGAGGAGGAGAGAGAGAGCGAGAGAGAGAGAGAGAGAGAGAGAGAGAGAGGAGAGGAGATGAGGGAAGTTTAAGGAGGAGAAAAAGAGAGCGAGTTTATCGGTTGTCATTCAGTTTTCCCGGGCAGCGCTGAGTTGGTAGGCTAGTTATTTACATATATATAATGTGCATGCATGTGTGTGTGTGTGTGTAAGTGTAAGTAAATTTCAGAATGTACCAATAGTAGGCAACACCAATTGCTCTTATTATACCTTTTCACAAACAACTCGAGACTGATCCCAGACTTCCAGTGCTTTGTGTTTGTTTTGTGACTTCAGGTTGGAACCGCACTAACTAGTGAAAGCATCATTCTAGAAGAAACTACTTCGATCTGGACATTGGGAGCCAGGAAAGAAATACCTTCTCAGGAAGTACTTGCACTCTGAGGCCCGAAATTT
Organism: Macrobrachium nipponense; assembly: GCF_015104395.2. Taxonomy (NCBI): domain Eukaryota; kingdom Metazoa; phylum Arthropoda; class Malacostraca; order Decapoda; family Palaemonidae; genus Macrobrachium; species Macrobrachium nipponense. The sequence continues at coordinate 12,129,956 of NC_061089.1, forward strand.
ACATAGAAGTTGTCAAGCTCTGTATACTTTAGTGAAAGTGCACTGACTGTTAAGGCTACTTGAGCAACTACAATATAATATATATATATATATATATATATATATATATATATATATATATATATATATATATACACATACACAGGGTGTTTCAAAATTAGAGGCCCCCTCTACAGCATAAACTAAAATTGATAATTGATATGGACAGAAACAAAAGTAATTCAAAACAGGCATTTATCTAGGTTTGCCTTTGGGCATTTAATATTTTGTGTGGCCTCCATCTGCCTGTACCACAGCCTGCATTGTTGAGGGATATGATTTCAGCAAATTGCAAAAAAGCTGAGACTCAAACTCCATTTCCCTGAGCACTTTGGTCACCTCTCTTCGCAGGTCATTGAGGCTTGGTATACCATCATAGTTCACTGTGTGTGCTTCAACACGATCCTCTAAGATACTACCAATGTTTTCAAACACATTAAGGTCAGGGGAGCTACCTGGAAATTCACTTGACGAGAAGGAATCAATACCACTGTTTTGAAGCAGCCTGTGTCTGAAGAGCCTTGAAATATGGTGCCTTATCATGCAAAAATGTTACTTCTTCAACAGATAACACATTTTCAGGATCTTTGAAGAAAGAAAATACTCCACCAGTAAGCACAGTTTCTCTGAAGTATTCGTCATTCCATGACTGTCCCTTTTCTTTGATGATCCACATTAACCGTTTGGCTATGAAACAGAAAAATTCCCAAACATTCAGGAAATTTCACAACTTGGCGATAAGAGCACATCGTTGCTAATATCATCCAGCTTTGTAGCCCAAGTGATGTCATTTTTATGATTTGGCTTCCTTACTGTGCAAATAAAGAATTCATTCTGATGCGGCAACATGGAGAAAGTCAGCTTCATCCCAATCTTTAAGAAATGAACCACAAAACCATGCACTGTCTTCTCTCTATTGCTGAGTGATGTTGGGCTTGCTGATAACATGAAATGGCTTGATACTAGATGTTTTCAACTCACGATATAGAGCACTAAAACTTCTCTTCTTTCCCCTTTTTGTTTCTAGTTCAAGTGCCAATTTACGTAAAGACTTTCTTGGTCTACCCACTGCCTCAGCTATGATATCTTTTGACTCCTGAGAAAGGACTTCAGGCCTTCCAAGATTCTCACTCTTTTTGTGATGACAGTCACATGGATTTTTGTTCCAGTTTCTTTTAACAAAGGATTCATCTCTTTTAATGTATTTAGCTATCCAGGAACGTGAAATGAAGGATGCGCCAGCATCCCTTGCCTCTCTGAAGGTTATAGCCAGGATTTGGTCAATCCATTTTATTTCCTCCGAGTCGTTAGCCATGGCTGTATCTAACTTCGTCACTCAGTCTGAAAATACAAAAAATGTATAATGAAAAATAGTTTAATAGAAACTTAAGATAATGTACTTGGAAACAGGCTATAGCAGAAAACTTCATAACTTTCCATTTGTTTTGTGGAGGGGGCCCCTCTAATTTCGAAACACCAGGTGTGTGTGATATATATATATATATATATATATATATATATATATATATATATATATATATATATATATATATCATTTGAATGTTATGTTTCTTAATTATAAATAAAAATGCAATATATATATATATATATATGTTATATATATATATATATATATATATATATATATATAAAATTATACTTCTATAATTTTTTTTTTATATACTATAAAACTAAAACGCACCCTAGAAGATTCTAGGGTGCGTTTTTCTATTGTTTTTCTTTTCCCTCGTAATCACTGAATATAACTTCCAGCCAGACAAGTCGGAAATAAAGTTCTTTAATGGTTTTTATACGTGTGATGAAAGATGATCTGAGTTTTAATGGGCTTCGCAGGAGTTTATTATCCCTTTTCAAAATGCTCTTTTTGGGGATGTTTCGGGACGCTAAATGTTTTATCTGCTTAGTATATAGAGAAGAGGTAACTTAGTCACTCTGCCACACGAGTTCTCTCTTTCCTTTGAAAGGATGAGTGGGTTCCAGTGCAAAGACCATTAATAATTATCCTTGCAGTAAAAAAAAAAAAAAAAGTTCGGTTTGTTTTTCCTCTGAGCTTTTAATGGAAAGACGCAGTCATTTGGATTTCTGACGCTGAGCTCTCCGTTTCCGGGTTATCACTTTTCATTTGTGGGCTAACTTGTATGGAATTGGTTGTTTTTTTCTTGTTATTGGCATATGATACTTTTTATATTAACATTATTTTGCTGAAAGCATTCTAGGAGCATGAAACTCTTGATGGCGTCAAGGCTTTATGTATATAGTGATATAGTGTTTCTTTTACCTTCAGTTGATGCCTCGAAATTATCATGAATTGATTACAGAGTTTAGGCCAAAGGCCAAGCACTAGGACCTATGAGGTCATTCAGCGCTGAAATGGAAATTGACATTAAAAAGGTCGGAAAGATGTAACTGGAGGAAAACTTCGCTGTTGCACTGTGAATCAATTGTTAGGAGAAGGTGAGAAGTAAGATGGAAGAAAGATAATATGAAAGGAGATACAGTAAAAGGAACGAAAGGGGTTGCAGCCGGAGGCCGAAGGCGCACTGCAAAGAACCTTAGGCAGGTGCTCTGTCGGCGCTAGCCCCCCTCCCCCCCTCTACGGGGTTCCATAACTAAGGTTGTAAGCATGTTGAAATGAGGATTGATTTATAGGTACTGACGTCTAAAAGGCAGAGGTCATTAATCCCGGAAAAAAACTATTTGGACGAAATAAAAATATCATACCAGATAACATTTCCACTCACAGCTCAACCTTCCGACCAACCACACAAACTTGTAAGTACTAAAAGCATGCATCACCTGGTGACGATGGAAATCTCGCAACCGTTGACAAAAACATTTACATTTGATGTATTTGGCTTATTATAAAATAATTGTTCTTCCATTAAGCACAAAGTTACGTTAGGGATCCGAGGATTTTGTATAGTGGCTGGCCGGAGTGGAACCCCATAGGACACTAAATTACAATTGGTTATCACGTCGTATGTTACTTGTTGTAAATGAAAAGGAAATTGTGAGCTGCCAATTCTCGTTCAGTTGCCGTTATTACCAAGATTACGACGAACAAGTCAAAATGTCGAGCTGGTACCCAGATATTCTTTTTAGTGTATAATCATCTTACGTAAGAGCGACTAGAACCTTAGCATTATGGAATCTCTCCTTATTATTTTATTTTATTTTATTATTATTATTATTATTATTATTATTATTATTATTATTAGTTCATGTTCATACCAGTTTTGTGAATTGAAAGTAAAAGGTGGAAAGGTTTTGAGTTAGATGTTATGTTTTTCAATATAATTTTGGTAATTGATATCAAGCAAGAGAACTGGTTTAGGAACTTCATAATCCGGAAGCTTAAAAACTTACCCTTTTCTATGAAGCCATTATATGGTGTGGTCAAACCACTCCTGTCATCATGTTTACTAATCCGGATTGTGGGGTGGGGATTTAATGCCATCAGTGCACCTCATGCCGTGCACTGTAGACATTACTTAAGGTTCTTTGCAGCATGCTTTCGGTTTTAGCTGCAACCCTTTCGTTCCTTTTATTGTACCGCCATCTATATTTACTTTCCATCTTCTCCTAGCAATTGATTCATAGTGCAATTGCGAGGTTTTCCTCTTGTTTCACCTTTCAAATCTTTTACTGTCAATTTCCGTCTCGGCGCTGAACGACCTTATAGGTCCCAGTGCTTAGCCTTTGGCCTAAATTATGTATTCATTTCAGTTCAGTACACATCGAGAATATATTTTAGCCAGATCATTAAGAGTGAGAACGATGAGATTTAATGGAGAGAGAGAGCAGCAACCACCATGCCAATAAATCGCATGGCTCTTTATACAGTTAACTTACCCACTACCAGTCATGATCCGAATAGTACCATGTCTTAGGGCAAAACAAGAACTTTGTCCTCAAGATGTTTAAGTTTTGGGGCATCCATAACACCACGAGGAAAAGGGGTTGCTTATGTTGATTGTTTGATAGGATATGATGTCACTGCTAAGTTCTGATAACCAGGAATTTCAGTTTGTGTTCAGAGACCTTCCGTACTGGGAATCAAAATCTTTTCTTCATTGTTTCTTAGCAATTATGAATGTAACGTCCTTACAGCAGAATATTGTAGTGTTGATTCTCTGGGATGATTTCATCTGAACTCTGTTGTGTTGGAATAATGTTTCTAGGTAGGTTAGTATCACGGAGACCTTTTATACATCTATAAAAGCCTAAAGGTTATATATAGGAATGCTTTCACAAGAGAAAAAAGCACTTACTTCCTGAGGTAATCATCATGAGATCTGCGATATGCCAGCTTGAATCAAATACGGTGATACGGGAATGAACAGAGGTCAGTCTTGTAGCCCAGCTTTCAAGTGTATGCTAGCAAATTTCCTGGTAGACGTTCAGTTTCATTCGAGGTATTGTGTCTTGCTGGAGGATTTAAGAAAAATGATGAAATCTTTGGGTATTTTGGTCATCCTCGGGCATAACATTACGTGCAGTCGACTACCTTCAAATACTGCGGCTGTACAGCTTCGGTTTTAGGCCACTTTGTTAATCACTACTTTTCAAAGTGACAGTACCTTTGCCAATTTAACCAAATCCTGCTTAAGTGTAATAAGCTTCACTAACCATTCTCCGATGAAGGGGAGGAACTTAGGATGTTTACTTAGTTTTTTTTAATGATTTCATGTCGAACATGATAATGATTTCTATTGAAAAGGATCTAAATAGAGAAATTTCCCCACGGCAAGATCGCCAAAATTAAGGTGAAATTAATTATTCTCCTTCCCAATATCACGGGTGGTATGCTTTCATTCGGTATCTATTCAGAATAACAAATTATATAACATCTGAATAAGAGTCAGAATTTTGGGCTTCGTTCTATAAAACCGTGCAGTCTTGAGTCTTACAGGATTATATAGCTCTGATTTGTCACTTAATATTATTTAAATACCCTTTCAACTGTGAACACTAATATTCCTCTGATTTCACAGCCTAACAGAGGATCTTTCCTAGAGAGTGATCCCCAAGGGTTTTCGGGGGTCGGTATCATAGGACTAATATTTATTTCTTGGGTGTCATTATGTTTATGATATTTTTCAGTCTTTTGTTTGATTTTACGGTCATCCCCAATGGGCTTGTACTGAATACGCTGCAAGGTGGATACATACTGGGTTAAAAAAAATCCCTAACGGGCTTTTACTAAACACGCTGCAAAGGTTGGTATACATACCAGGTTTTAAAAAATCCCCAATGGGCTTGTACTAAACACGCCGCAAAGGTGGATACGTACCGGGTAGAAAAAAAAAATCCCCGACCAGTTTGCACTAAACACGCCGCAGATACCGAGATAAAACCTTAGGGGGACACTATCGTGGAAAGATCCCAAACATACAGCCTCAGTCTCACTTCGGAAAAAATCCGAGTAACGCCGAGCTGCTGCAGAGGCATCCCCTTCATCATCATCATCATCTACCATCCGCTCCGCGTGGAGGTAACACCGAGCGTTGTCAATGGGACCTTCCACATTAAGGATTCCTGCAAATCGAGGAATGCGCGCCGCGAGTGATGCTATAGTATGACGGAGGGGGTTACTGGGATTGGGGGTCGTGTATCCCCCTGTTTCCGCTGACGTGAGTCATCCCTATTTCTGTCATTGTGGAATTTCGAATAAGAGCAGCGCTGACAGTTTCTGTCCTCAGAATTACGCAGGGTCGTAAACTTTGTTTATTTAATCCAGTCCCAAGTTACAACCCACAGGGAGGAGACTCCCTAGAAATAAGAGAATGTAAATTCATCTTTTTTTTCCCGTGCTTGCGTATAGGGAGGTAATAGGGTAAACGCTTTGAACTGCATTTAACTGACTTGATTAGTTTTCCCAGATGGTGCTCAGTACGACTTCGGTTTTCCCATACTCACAATAAAGACTTCAGAGTACCGATAAAAATAGGGAAGGGAGACAACATTGATGTTTGCCCTGTTTTGAGTTTTTAAAGGCTTGTGGTTTTTATGAACATATGATTTTTTTGTAGATATGTCTTTTTTTTATCTTATGTATGGGAGTTTTAATTCCATTAGAAATTAAAACTCCGATTTTACATTTTTTTAACATTGACCTTTATAATGTCTATCATAAACTCATTATTTATGTCATTTCCGTTTGCATTAATTTTAATCATATCGCTGAATAACCCTATGGGTCCTAGTGCTTGGCTTTATGCTTAAATCACGCATTCCATTCCAATAAAGAAAATTAAATTCCACACCTTAGCACCCCAAAAAGAAATATAATAAAATGCGGAAGCAAACCAATAGACTTAAAATCAAATCTAAATTGACGAAACAGTAAAACAACGAATTTTGACGCACAAGTGCAGAAGCCAGCTCAGATCTCAACGAAAATGGAAACAAATTAAGGGACTTGCTATAACAGCGAATACAGGGTAACCAGGAAATTACTGAGAGATCCATGATTAAACGACCCCAGTTTTTCCGAAATAAATAGAAAACTTACATTTCAGTGAAGAAAGTCTTGTACCTTGGCTGCCTACAAATTCGAAAAAGAAAGTACCTAAGAATAACCAGACATTGAAATAATAACAAAAGTCACTCATTACGGTAATGAAAAGGGAGAAAGGTTCCGAATATTTATTTACCTCCTACAACTTTCGACGGTGACAATCAGCGAAAGGAAGATAACTCGCACATCAAATGAGTGGAAAAAATAAAAAAAACAACGAACGCTAAGGAAATGGACAATAATGGCAGACACTAAGTGCTAACGAGGCAGAATAACAAACTACTCACAGGGAAGCTTGACACAAACTACATACCGGTCCACAAGAAAATCTCTCTCTCTCTCTCTCCTCCTCTCTCTCTCTCTCTCGCCTAGATCTCTCTCATCTCTCTATCTCTCCTCTTCTCTCTCTCTCTTTGCCTCCGAAATACACAGCAAATTTTTGGATCTTTCCTACATAGTGACCCCCAAGGATTTTAACCCGGTATGTATCCCCCTTTGCGGCGTGTTTATCGCAAGCTCGTTGGGGACTACCATAAAAACCTAAACAAAAGACTGTAAATATCATAAAGATAATGACCTCCAAGGAATAGGCGGCCGTATTAAAGTCACAGAAAAAAAAAGGTTACAGAAAAAAAGTCACAATTTTGGTTAGGGAAAAAATGTCACAATTTTGGTTAGAAAAGTCACAATTTTGGTTAGGGAAAAAAAAAATAGTCACAATTTTAGTTAGGACAAAGTCACAATTTTGGTTAGGAAAAAGTCGACAATTTTGGTTAGGAAAAAGTCACAATTTTGGTTAGGAAAAAGTCACAATTTTGGTTAGGAAAAAGTCACCATTTTGGTTAGGGAAAAAGTCACCATTTTGGTTAGGAAAAAGTCACCATTTTGGTTAGGGAAAAAGTCACCATTTTGGTTAGGAAAAAGTCACCATTTTGGTTAGGACAAAGTCACTAATTTGGTTAGGAAAAAGTCACAATTTTGGTTAGGAAAAAAACGTCTCAATTTATGATGGCTAGTAATAAAGTCACAGGGAAAAACGCACAATATTTCTTGGGGATCATTATCTTTATGATACAGTTTTTTGTTTGTTTTTATGATCATCCCCAAGTTCCACGCTGGACGAGTGGTTTTCGAGCTGGGCTGCCAATCCGGTGGTCCCAGGTTCGATTCCCGGCTCGGTCAACGCGGAATCAGAGAAATTTATTTCTGGTGATAGAAGTTCATTTCTCGATATAGTGTGGTTCGGATCCCACAATAAGCTGTAGGTCCCGTTGCTAGGTAACCAATTGGTTCCTAGCCACGTAAAAATATCTAATCCTTCGGGCCAGCCCTAGAGAGCTGTTAATCAGCTCAGTGGTCTGGTAAAACTAAGATATACTTATGATCATCCCCAACTGGCTTTTACTAAACACGCCGCAAAAGTGGATACATACCGGTTTGAAAAAAAAAAATCCCTAACGGGCTTTTACTAAACACGCTGCAAAGGTGGATACATACCGGGTTTGGGGGAAAAAAAAAATTTCTGAACAGGCTTTTCCTAAACACTCCGCAAAGGTGGATACATACCGGGTGAAAAAAAAAAAAAAAAAAAAAAAAAAAAAAAAAAAAAAAAAAACAAAAAAAAAAAAAAAAAAAAAAAAAAAAAAAAAAAAAAAAAATCCCAAATGGGCTTTTACTAAACACGCCGCAAAGGTGGATACATACTGGGTGTAAAAAAATCCTGAACGGGCTTTTACTAAACATGCCACAAAGATGGATACATAACGGGTAAAAAAAAAAAAAAAATCCCGTACAGGCTTTTACTGAACATGCCACAAAGACGGATACATACCGGGTTATAGAAAAAAAAATCCCCCAACCAGCTTTACTAAACACGCCGCAATCCCTTCTGGGGTGTTAATGCCGTCAGTGCACCTCATACGGTGTATTGTAGGCATCACTTAAGGTTCTTTGCAGCATGGCTTCGTTCCCTATCTGCAACTCCCTTTCGTTCCTTTTACTGTACCTCCTTTTATATTCTCTTACTCTCATGTTACTAACAATTGGTTCACAGTACAACTGCGAGGTTTTCCTCCTGTTACACCACTCAAACCTTTTATTTTCAATTTCTATATTTAGTTAAGTTCTCAGACACCCCGCAAAGATGGATACTTACCAGGTTAAAACCCTTTTGGGGGTCATCTAGGAAAGATTAATGTGGCTTTTTTTTCTTTGACTTCTTTTATCTGTAACTTTTTTACCCGACTTAATTTTTTACCTGCATTCAAGAAATATTAGTCCTAGACAACGACTCCAGAAAACCCCTGAGGTATCACTGTCCAAGAAATATCTCGACTTTCTCGGCGTTGCTGATCTTAACAGAGTCGATCTGGAACTTGTGCGGAGGCGGCCGGTGCTGAAGTTGACGATAACTCCACTTATGGAAACTTTACACCTGTCAGAAGTGTTTGTAGTTCAGTCATTTGGATTTTGTTAAATTGTTTCTGACTCACGCTATTTTTGCTTGGCTTCCATTACACTGTTACCGTCAGTCAAGCATGTATTGTGTGAACGTCCAAAATATAATCAACAGCGATTTTCAGCTTTTGAAATAAATCGGTGAGGAAATTGTCAGACTCTTCTACGATTACAATCATTCCATATGTCATATTCGTGAAGAACTGTGATTTGATTGATAAAATTTAAAAAAATAAACAAGTAAATAATGAAAATACAGTAACCTATGGGACGTTTAATGGTATTTAAAAGAAATTTTAAATGTTAATTAAATTATGAATTTTAATATTCTCTTTTTTTTTGTATGGAAACATGAGTGAATGTATTCAAAACGTGCTTGTATTCAGTCGACTGTAAAAGCATTTTCCTTGTGCAGATTTTTTTATTTGGAATATTTTCATTCATTCATCACGCCGAATAACCTATTCGGTCCCAGTACTTGGCCCGTGGCTTAAACCTGCATGGCATTTCATCATAATCCTTCGGGCCAGCGCTTTGAGAGCTGATAGTGAGCTCAGTGGCCTGGTCAAACTCTTTTAGTAATATATAATATAATAATAATAATAATACACTATTGTCGTGCTAAATTCATGGGAAATGAGGATCTGACGTGGGGTTCATGATGAAAATGTTTCTTGGGAAAGTAAATCCACATTAGTAAGCCTAGTTTGATTTTTTCTTATCTAAAATATAAACAGCAGAAAGGTTTCGATGACCTACACGGTCCTCCTTGTCAATCTGACTAGAATTACAAAAAAGTTCACTACATAAAAACTGTTTTTTTTACTTGTGTTTACAAACAGGTTGTTATTTGAAAATGGGTAGTTGGCTCTTCATGTTATACCTTCACTCTATAACGGCAAACTAGCTAATCGCCTAGATCTTCTGAGAGGTGGTTCGGCTCTTGCATCTCGAGGCGATTAGCTGGTTTGCCATTATAGTCTGAAGGTATAACATGAAGAGCCAACTACCCACCTTCAAACAACAACCTGTTTGTAAACACAAGTAAAAAACAAAAGTTTTTATGTTTTTGTAATTCTCGTCAGATTAACAAGGAGGACCATGCAGGTCATCGAAAGCTTTCTGCTGTATATATTTTAGATAACAAAATCAAACAGGCTTTCTACTACTATCCCATTTCATTGATTCATGTGATTATGATTTTTCTTTGAAAATGTTTTTCTCAGAATACTTTCGTTTGTCAGACTTGATGGTTCATTTTAGAGCCTGAATAATGTATCTTTTGAATTAGGAAAGTTTTCCTTTGTCCTGTAGCAAAAAAAAAAAAAAAATCAAAGCCACGTGATGTTGAAATTCGGCATGCACAGAGGCCAAGGTTATTCATATTGGGTTCAAGTGGAAAGGCTAGTCAAGCCTTATTAATTATTTTCTATAAGCAGGAACTGTATACTGAATACAAAAGAACGAAACTGTGCTCGCGATGATAAAAGTTTTCTTCACATGAGTAATGGTGTTGATTAACTGAATATCCGTTAATTTTGTAGATTACCTTTGCAATGTGTAGGTTAAACTTGGAATTACAGTGGATTTATTCTCCATGTTCCGTTAAATCCTGTTGTGTGCCTGTTTACTTAAGCAGTAAAAAGCAGTACACACACACACTATATATATATATAATATATATATATATATATATATATATATATTATATATATATATATATATATATATATAGTATATATATATATATATATATAGAGTATACAGAGAGCAAGACGGTAGTCTACCACATTTATTATTGAATTACTAAATTGAAGAAGAGTCCCAATGGCAAGAACTTTCACAACATTAGCATTTTATTTATTTGCACACACTTTATACAATATATAATAATATATAATATATATATATATATATATATATATATATATATATATATATAATGTGTGTGCGTGTGGTTTCTATTTGTATTTGTATATATGTATCAACTAGAGATGGTTTTAAATAAAAAAAGGCAGTGGTCATTGCCACATTCATACTTTAACCGCTGAATCGTGGATGAAACTCTGTGTAGAGAACTTCAACTTTAGCCGTTTCATACACTTACACATAACGGTTATCAGCTGCGTATCACCCGCTAAGATGTCGCGTAACTAATAAAATCATTATCTTTGAGTGACGAGGGAAGGCGAGAGAAAACAAGGGAACACTAAACTTTATTCTACCTTTTCCACAACGCTAACGACGCATCCTGTTACAGTGATAGATGGTCATTGCATTCAGCCGAAAGATAAGGGAACGGGGAAAAACTGATATTTTAAAGGTTGCTAACATTCAACCTTATGGACACTATGGTAGCCCGAAGGTCTCTTCTAAACAGAGACAATTACAGTGGAGAAAGATCCTGGAGTAGTATTTACAGTCGTCTTTTGTCTGCTGGGTTACAACTGACTCAAACACATCTAGTGCGTTAAATTTATAGTGACTGGCTACAGTGAATGACTTTGCACGGGTTTTTAGGTTATGCGAATATAATATTGAAGCCTACATATTTTACTGCTGCAATATGTATGCCTTTTTCATGAAACCCCTGATTGTTATCTTGTTATTTTAACATAATTTTTTTAACCGCTTATTCGGGCGGTTACGCATTTGACATCAAAGGCCTCATATGTTTACACAACGATTGAGAAGTTCTTAATTCCTTTTCCATGATTTTGTTAAATTCATCAACTAAGTAAAATGGGCTATTTATTTTATTGTCTTATTTCCCATTTGGTTGATTATTGCTGAAAAAAGTAAAGTTGAGAGATGTCTTGTGGCTATTAACCATGCACGTACTTTATCAGTGACTTAATTAACAATGCACTTATTTTTTTATATAGTATTATTATTTTTTTCTTGGATCTATCTAAAATTGAAATCTCTAAATATTTGTCCAGCCTGAAATTTTATATTTTTTTTCGGTTGTATTTTAGATCTTATAGATGGATCTTGGCCTTTCAATTTACGTATGCTGGAATAAGACGTACTATGGTCCACACATCTTGGTCATATATAGAATAAATAATTCATAGATAGTTTACAATTGGAGATATTACTTCATTATTATTATTATTATTATTATTATTATTTTCCATATCACTCCTGTTTTTATGTGTTATTATGTTACTCAGGCAATCAGATTGGCAGTTTAAAAAATATCAGAAACTGTTTCAGACAACAGTTTGTTTTTTGCATTACCTTCACATACGGAATGATATCTCTAAGTTGGTTCTCATTTTTTTTTTTTTATATGGAAAGTAGAAAATAGAGATTATCATTCCTTATACCTTAGACTTCGGGATGCTTATTTCCGTACTGTTTTTTTTTTTTTTTTTATTGGAAAATGAGCGACCTTTGGCAGCAGGAGTCTTGGAAAGCGAGGAGGAGGAAGCGTTAATGTTTTCATTCCCTCATATAGTGTGTGACTTGTTTCCATGGAAACCGCATCTAGTTAAGGTACAGCGTGCCGATTCGAGCAGAGGAGCTGTAACTTAGGAGTTTAACTTTGTAGTTGCAAAGTCAGCGGCACCTGCATATAGAAGTTCTGTCTGTCCGGGGCTGCCTAATTGTCTTAAAGAAAATAAGTTTGGTTGGCTGATGTTATTTATACGAGGTTTACTGTAGATGTGCACATTTTTTGTCTCGTCTTTCTTGGCCTTCGGAATACGAGACTGTTGCTTAGATTGAATTGTTCTTTGAGTTTCCAAAACAGGATGAAATAGTAGTGTGTCAGTTAAATCGTGTCCCTTATTTTTATCAGTGCAATGATAAGAATTGCATATTTCTTAAAATATATTTCTATTCTTGTTTGGGTTCTGCAGCTTCACTGTCCGCTGATTGTGGAAAGTAGTACGCGTGTTTACTTGTCTATGAGAACCTGACTTCAGTCGAGCGCAATATAATTTTATCATTTTCTTTGTATTGAAAGGTGAAAATAACACAATGTAATGCAAACAGCAGTTTGTTTTTTGTTGCAGTTTATGATATTTTTTTAAACTGCCGGTCTGATTGCTCGAGTAACAAAATCATCAGTATACAAATACAAGAGTTTGAAGAAGAAGAAAAGTAATATCTTCATTTGTAAACCATCCTTAAATTATTGAAATGTAGCAGAAGTTACTCATCTTTCCTTCTGCAGACCGTGTGTTTTATTTCCTTCCCTCCCTCAGACTTCAGAATTCCTTCAAATATTATGTGAACTCTCTTGAGAGGGTCTTTCTTGACTGAAGGGGACAGATTCATTGGCACTATTCACATTTTGGACAAAGCCATTTCGACTATTCCCCCACGCTTGCATAGTTTCCGGTGCTTTCCCATATAGTATACACTCTTGCAAACATACCAGAAAAACCATACCGTGACTTGTAATACAGCTCCTCTCTCTCTCTCTCCTGTCTCCTCACCCTGCCAGACTCTCTCGTCACCTCTCGGATCTCGTCTCTCTCTCTCTCGATCTCCGTCGCTCTCCATCGTTCTCTATCCTCTCTTCATCTCTCCTCCTCTCTCTCTGTGTGTATATATATATATATATATATATATATATATATATATATATATATATATATATATATATATAGTATTTTTTATCACATCACCGTGATTCATATACATGCATTGAGCTACAAATGTCCTTTAATATCCAATTCCCTCTGGCTCGGATTAATAAATATTTGTATATGTTAATAAATTTCCACAAGTCATTCTGGCTGTATGTTTGTGTGTCAGAAGAGAGAGAGAGAGAGAGAGAGAGACTTAGACTTGTGGAAATTGACTTTATAGAGAAACGGCTTTGCCTTGCAAACGAAACAGGTGATTCAACACTCTTAATAAAGGCCAAATGCTCTAGCTAGCGTCGACCGACGTCGCCAGCCGTCCCTGATGCAGCCGTAGGTATATAATTCGGGCTGTTGTTGAGCGGCATTGAAGCTGAACATTTTAATAATGGTCGCACATTCTGCGTAGTCTTGGCTGATCCGTTTTATCTTCAACAAATTCATTCCGTTCCACGTTGCGTTGATTACCTTTTCGTGGGGGCGCGCGTCTCCCTCGCCCTCCGTCAGTCCCCTCCTCTTCACGTGGCTGTCTCCGAGTCTTGATGCTCTTAATTAATCCAGATAGGGGGTTGGGTCATTTGTGCGTTGAGCTGACGGTTCTCTTTTGATAATTCCATCGAGATTAGGCAAGGAAACGGCTGGCTTCCCTTTTCTGGCTCTGGCTCTTTCCTCATCAAACCCTCGCGGCCTCTGGCTCCTCCACTCCACTTTTATGTCAGCTGCAGCGGTAGCAGCAGCTCCTTCCAGATGGTGGATTTGCCTTCTGACTCGGATTTACAGGCGCTTTCGGTTGCTTCGATACTGGTGTTGTTTTCTGGTTGGAGGTGGCGTCTGAAGTACTGAGTCTCTCTCTCTCTCTCTCTCTCTCTCTCTCTCTCTCTCTCTCTCTCTCTCTCTCTCTCTCTCTCTCTCTTTTGATCCTGTAAACTATAAATTGTCTGGAAAACCATATATATATATATATATTATATATATATATATATATATATATATATATATAATATATATATATATATATATATATACACACACACTTACATGCATACATATATATACATATATATATATATATATATATATATATATATCGAACTACTGTCCCTCTATCTCTCTCATAGTCTGTTAATAATAAAATAAAACCATTGAAGTACTTCACACTTCAATGATATTCGGGTCTGCACTCACAGCATCCGATATGAACGATGCCACTTTTATGTTGAGCTCATCAGAAATCCACTGGTAAGCTCAAGGCAATGCCTTCCATTGATGACATTTGGGACAGCTTATTGAAGGTGCGTCTCTTTTCCGTGAGTGTCAGAGCAGAATTCACAATTGAATCGATGTTTTTTCCAGACAGTTTACTGTTTACAGGATCAAGAATACTTCAGAAGTCTCTTGTGGGTCATGTCGTAAGGGAGGTGGTTGGGTGTTATGTCATAAGAAGGCTGTCATGTCATAAGGAAGATTGTTGTGTGTCATGTCATAATGAAGGTTGTTGGGTGTCGTGTCATTAGAAAGGTTGATGTGTGTCATGTCATATGGAAGGTGGTTGTGTGTCATGTCATAATGAAGGTTGTTGGGTGTCATGTCATTAGAAAGGTTGTTGAGTATCATGTAATAAGAAAAGTTGTTGGGTGTCGTGTAATAAGGAAAATTCTGCAAGTCATATGGAAGGTTGTTGGGTGTCATGTAACAAGGAAGGGTTTTATATGTCATGTAATAAGGAAGGCTGTTGTGTGTCATGTTACAAGGTTTTTGCGTTGCATGTAATAAGGAAAGTTGCGTGTCATGTCATAAGGAAGGTTGTTGAGTTTCATGTAATAAGGCAAGTTGTTGTGTCTCATGTAATAAGGATTGTGACGCCAGATATAATACACAATCAGTCATGTAATAAGGAAGGTTTTGCATGTCATGTTATAAGGAAAGTTAGTGGCTGTCATGAAATAAGGAAAGTTGCCGAAAGGTCGATTAAGGGCAGTACTTAAAGGTTTCGATCAAGTCAGCGCTGGTTGCATAGTGTTAGGATTCTGGAGTTTGTGCACACGGAAGAACTAAAATTGATTGGAAAGCGGACACGATATTCAGTGTTATTTTAGTATTACCCATTTGAAAAGGTTAAGCTGTGGGGTTCTCCGTTGAAGAGCTTAGGATAGCTCAATCAGTTTTGATCCGACTTAAACCTATTTTGAATGGTGGTAGTGCTTCATTTCAACAGATAGTAATTTTTTTTTATTCTGAGATTTATATCATTGAAAGGCTATTTCAACGTTTTGTTCGTTAATTTTTATGAATGTGTATTTTTAAATATAAAGATTTGTTTTAATATTAATGTCTTCCCCTTTGGCTGTGACTATAGGCAAATTTTACGAGTTTTTCTATTAACAGTTTCAGTAATATATTTCCGAAGAGAGTCGAAACGTTTATGCAACTGGAACAATAGAGGTCTTTGTGTGTTCTAAACTGATTACCTTGTTTAATAATAGCAATAACAATGAGACTCATATACTTGCAGAAGAATGTGTGTATCCCGTGTTAGCATCAAAGGCATATTCAGCTGAGCGCCTCAGTGGCGTGATCTGTATGGTCTTGACCTGCCACCTCAGTTGG